>NW_020956259.1:243714-251838 GCF_003031625.1 Empidonax traillii | reverse complement strand
CTGCTGCTGCTGCCGCCGCCGGGGCCGCCGCTCCTGCTCCTGCCGCTCCTGCTGGTGGCGGGCTGTGCCTGGCGGCCGGCTTGGGGCCAGGAGGCGCCGCAGACCCCCGACTGGAGGATGACGCTGAAGACCATCCGCAACGGGGTGCACAAGATCGACATGTACCTCAACGCGGCCCTCGACCTGCTGGGCGGTGAGGACGGGCTCTGCCAGTACAAGTGCAGCGACGGTGAGCGGAGGGGAAGGGAGAGAGAGAGGGGGAGACCCCTGAGACCCCGCCGGCGACCCTTGTCCCCGGCCGCTCCGGCCGGGGCTGCGGGGATGGGGCGGCCCAGAGCACCGCTCCCGGGGGAAGCCTCGCCAACAACTTCTTGCCGGTGTCTGTATGTATAAATACATGTGTCAGCCTCAGCAAACAAGTTCTTACGCGTGTGTTTATGTTTAAATACACGTGTAACCTGTATAGAAACTAATATACGCGTAAGCAGTTCCTCGGTGTGACTTTTAAGTAGCGACGTTTGCCTTTGACAAACTGTCAAATGTGTAGCTGGTGTGTACACTAAAAAAAAAAACACAAACTCTGGAGTGGAAAGAGTTGCTCCCTTCCAACTGGTTATTTACGAACACTCCTGAGCGTTTTGGTTTGGAACAGAAAAGCCTAACTCTGGGCTGTGGAATGTGTTGTTTCAGAGTCATGTTTAAATAAGAGCTTTTAATGGTAGCCACGTTTGCCGGCGGAAGGAATGCATCCTGCTGTTTGTAAATCCTGCTGCTACCAGCAGAGGACATCTGTGCTTCTTCCCTGCGTTTCAGCTGCCTATTTTAAAATCTAATTGAGGCAGTTCAAGTTGGCGTGACCTGATAGATTATTATTATTAGGATATTAGACTATTATTATATGACTACTGTTATTAGGCTAACCCTGCTTGAGCAGGGAGATTGGATCAGATGACCCAGTGTGTTCCTTCCAACCTGACCTCTGTGAATCTGTGACAACCCGCCTGAAAGTGGCTCCCCAGCCATCCTGTCCTAAGTGCCAGGCGGGCAGTGCTCCAGAAAGGGGTTTTCTTGCCAGGCTTTTGGCTGGTGCTCTCAAAACAGGACACTCACCGTAACCTGGAATCCCCTCCCCCCCATTTTACTATGCTGGATTTGTTAAGTCAGGAAATGAGTTTGGTGGTGGCACCCTGGTTGGCTCCACAAGAGTGGCCAGGACACTGTGACATTTCCTTGCTGTACTAGAATATGCATGCACCTTTCAGATGTGTTTTTTCTTCACCATCACTTTTAATTGTGGTGTCAGTTTGTTTCCAATACCAAAACAAGTTGGAGGGTCGTTTTTCAAATTAACAGTTTTCCTTCACTTGGAATGCAGAATTCCTTGCCTTGCTCTAGTAATGAGTATTTGGGGAGATGTGACTTTAGCAGTCTCTACTAATTTAAGTTGTATTAACATTACAGCTGTAGAAATAAAAACAATGTTTTGTTCCAGTTAATTTTAAAGGTTAAGCTAAAAAAAAAGTTAGAACACTTCTGCTAATTGCATATAAAGCATAGAAGTATTAATGAACTTACACTAAAGTACTCTATTCATAAATATAATCGTACATATATAAAATTAATATAATTATAATTATAATTAATATATTAAATATATTTGTGCATATTGCATACTTAACTGACATAGCAATTTTAGTAACTTAAGCTCCACATCTTTTTTTTTTTTAACTTTTGAAGCTAACATTGACACTTGTTCAGGTGACTTGTCCCCCTTTTTAAAAAAAATTGCCTAGTACTCCTGAATTGTAATGTGGAAAGGATTGTTGATACGCAGGTGCCTGAGTATATGTTTAAGTTAAAAATATGACTGTCTTAAGCCCTACCAATGCCTGTGGTGAGTTTTAACAGTGCAAAAAGTCTATTTTAGGCATGATAAATTACCTTTTTCAGGATCAAGGCCCGTTCCTCGCTATGGATATAAACCATCACCACCAAATGGCTGTGGATCCCCTCTATTTGGAGTTCAGGTAGGTACCTCCATTTTGGGACTTGTCTTTTATACATCAGCTTTCCTCAATGTAGATGATTTTTCCCCTCCCCCATTCCAAGAATGAGACAGCATCCATATACAATGTCCCTGCTCTTATCAGCTTCAACACATGCTCTGGTAACAACAGATGGAAAATGTTAGTATTGTAAATGAACACAGCATAAACATTTTCAAATATTATAAGCATAAAATGTAACATTGGTGATTAAATTTTTTGGTTTCTGATGTTTGGTTTAGTGTTTTGTTTACACAGTCCTGAAAGTGTTGAATAACCACAACTGTGAGAGCCAAGGGTTTGGCTCTGACTCATGCTGTCATTACTGACACTAATCCTTTTTCCTTAATGCTGGAAAGAAAACATGAATTAGCTTATTCTCCTGCTTTTGGCTGGGATAGAGCTAATTTTCTTCTTCATAGCTGGTGCAGTGCTGCCTTGCAGGTTCAGTATGAGAACAGTGTTGATAACACACTGATGTTTTTGGCTGTTGCTCGGTAGCTCTTACCCTAAGCCAAGGACTTTCCAGTTTCCCATTCCCTGGCAGTGAGGAGGTGCACGAAAAGTTGGGAGGGAGCACAGGCAGGACACCTGACCTGAACTGGCCAAAGGGATATTGCACACCACAGAACATGATGCTCTGTATATAAACTGGGGGAAGTTGGCCAGGAGGGGGCCGATTGCCACTTGGGGACAGGCTGGGCATTGGTCAGTGAGTGGTGAGCAACTGTATGGTGCATCACTTGTCTGTCTTGGGTTTTGTTTCTCTTTCTGTCTCCTTTTCATCATCATCATCATCATCATTATTATTATTATTACTATATTTTACTTTGTTTCAATTATTAAACTGTCCTTATCTCAACCTCTGAGGGATTTTTTTCTGATTCTCCTCCCCATCTCACTGGGGGCAGTGGGGGAGAGGCAGAAAGAGCAATCAAGCAGCAGCATGGTACTTAGTTGCTAGCTGGAGTTAAACCTAACACTTGAGTACCATGTCTGGGTGGGATGGAGTTAACTTTCTTCATAGCAGGCTGCATGCCACTGTGTTTGGGAATTTGGGGCTAAAACAGTGTTGATGGTTATGGCTGTTGCTGAACAGTGATTGCACAGCTTTTGGACTTTATCTTTTCCACTCCACTCTGCTCATCCACCACCCCAGAGTGTAGGCTAGGGCTGGGGAAGAGGTTGGGAGGGGACACAGCTGGGGCACTGACACAAATTGAACAGAGGGATATTCCATACTATATAGTGGTGCTCAGCAATAAAAACTGGAGTAGTGAGAGAAGGTGGGGAGGGGATGGTGAGGAGGAAGCCCACATATGACTTCCAGGGAGGCTGTTGCTCACGGACTGGCTTGGCATCCTCTCTTGCTTGTGAGATGTGGTGAATGATTGCTTTTGCACTGCTTATTTTGGGATATCTTTTTCTTCTTTTATTCATCTATTAAAGTGTCTTTATCTCAACCCACACATTTTCATGCTTTTGCTCTTCCTGTTCTCCCTCCATTCCATGAGGTGGGGCAGGGGTTGAGCAAGCACCTCTCTGGGTGCTTGGCTGCTGACTGGGGTCAAACCACCAAACAGCAAAATAGATAAGTGAATGACAGCTGGATTGGTCACATTAGTTTTTAATTTCTAACTGTTTCAGTTTATTCACAGGCTGTATCTTTCTTAGCTGGAATACTAATGGGGTATGTGTGTGTGTGCATTTTCTTCACAGTTTGACATTGGTATCCCTTCAATGACAAAGTGCTGCAATCAACACGACAGATGCTATGACACTTGCGGCAATAAAAAAAATGATTGTGATGAGCAGTTTCAGTCCTGCCTCTCAAAAATTTGCAGAAACGTGCAGAAAACACTTGGAATCTCAGAGAGTGTCCAGGGTAAGCGTGAAAAACCATTTCTTTTTTTTTTTTCAGGTTTAACTGAACCTTATTTGGCAAAGAATCTTTGTGCTGCACGATAAGGCCACATTTTCATAAGCTGATGCTGTTACTGAAAGATGCCTTGTTTTGTTCCTCTGCTGTGCAGCACAGACACTTGTACAGCACAGCAATGACACAGCATAGGAAAATGATCTGAGTTAAAACCTTAAGTTAAGGTTAGTTTTAGCTTTAGGGGAAAAAATAATGCTTCCCATTTAGGATTAAGAATATGGGCATACAACTTGATCCAAATGCATATATAATTCTTGCATTTACTGTAACATAGCTGAATAGTGACTGTTCTGCTGGGTGATTTCTAAACACCTACTGCCTGTGATTGCTAGTAAACTGTAGGAAAGTATGGAGTAATTTCCTTTTATGAAATAAGATATTAGAATAATACGCTGTCATAGCGGATGTAGTTAATGCTGTCCCTTAGTGAATAAATGTTAGGTTTCTTAGTAACAGGCGATATGATACTCCTTCTGGTGGTTGGCCTGCATCTGATGGATACATGACATAACTACTTTTTAACTTAGACATTGTCACTTTCACAGTATGTAGTCCCACTGAGAGCAGTAAGGCTTTAGAACAAGCCTGTGTTTGAACTGGTCAAATTCATTTAACTGCAAATAAGTAATCACGTTAGTCTTTAGTGACAGAACTGGTGAATATTTGTTCAGTTCTGTTGAGCTGGTATTAAAGATAGCAACTTCTGCATAAACTGGGATGTGAAGAGTGAGGGGATAAACAAGTTCTTTCATCGTTCCAAGACTCAGTATGTTTCTAAAGCAGATAACATATGTAGTGAAATTTCTTGTTTGTTTTGTTTGGCAGATGAAAAATCTTTATTCAAAACTTAAATGGTTCTGTGTTGGTTCAGTCTTTTATTTAACAATCTATTTGCCATGCCCAGAGAAGACTGCTTCCTTCTTAGAGTCATCCTCAGTTTGCCAGAGTTATTTTTGTTTGCTTCGTATTCCATTCAAAGCATACTTTTAACTGAACTCTTCTTTGCTTGCAGCTTGTGAATCAACTGTTCAGCTGTTGTTTGATGCAGTTATACATTTAGGATGTAAACCATACCTGGACAGCCAGAGAGCGGCATGTATGTGTCATTATGAGGGTAAGACAGATCTGTGAAAGAAGATACTGAGCTCTCACGGTGTAAAATAAAGATTCAGTTGAACTGAAGCAAGTCTTTGGTTACAAAGCCTTATG
Source organism: Empidonax traillii (assembly GCF_003031625.1). NCBI lineage: Eukaryota > Metazoa > Chordata > Aves > Passeriformes > Tyrannidae > Empidonax > Empidonax traillii. The sequence continues at coordinate 246,645 of NW_020956259.1, read as the reverse complement.
CTTTTTAGACAGTAATATCTTAAAACACTGACATGAATATTCTGATTTGAAAAATCACTACGATATTCTTATTGATCTAAAAAAGAAACAAGTCTTCTTTCTCTTCTATTTTGTGCCAGAATCTTGGAAACTGAAATTAGTTTCCTTTGGCGTATGTCTGCTCAGGGCATGTTCCTGTACAACACTACAGCACCAGTATACAACACTAGTGCCATTTTAAAGTTTTTAAAAAAACTCAGTAATGGGGGCATCAGAAGCACTGAAGAGTTATATTGAATTCTTGGATGATTTTTAATATAGGTCAAATTTTAGGTTTACTAGATGCATCTGATGGATACAACAGCAAAGAGCGTTTTGTGTGCATCTGTATGACATCTTAAATAGCCTATACGTCCGTGTTTCTGGTACAGTTGCCTTCAGTTCTCTCTGATATATGCTATCCTGTGGGCTTGTTGTTAAAAAAGCAACCAAAATACCCTAAACCTGTATACATCTACACTACATTTTTACCTGAATCTGTATCAACCTTAATTCTGCAGCACTTTTCAGATCGAGTATGTTGATCCTTTTAAGGCTTGACCAGTAAAATGAACAGCTTGCAACCTAAGGATATACTTTTGATTTGATAAAGTGGTGAAACGTAGTTTCTACGTTATGTTTAAAATTTTCTCAAATGTCTATTTTTAAATAAAATATTTTGTGTATTATATGCATGGAAAGGATATAGTGTTCAAACAAGTTGATTTATATTTATCTTGTGGCACAACTTGGCTACTGTACTTATCTTTGCTTTCATTTAGTATGTTCTGATGAAAACTAAAAGCAAGTTCAACAGTTAAGATCAGTAAGCCCAACAAAACCTTTTTATTTAAGATGTCCTCTGTGAGGCTGATGGATATTGGAGCCTGTATTTTTGCCATCTGTTCCCTTGACCTCTGTGAGGCTGAGCAACATCTGAGCCTTTACTTCTGTCATCTCTTCTCACTCTGACTTCTCTAGCTAAAATCACCTGATACATGAATTATTTGGGATTTGTTCTCTGTACTCAGCTTTCACTGCTGATCTACAGGTCTCAGGCCTTAACTTCTGCATTAGTTTCTCTGTTACAATGATTTGCTTTCATGTGGCCCTGATTCTGCTTTAGATATCCACAGCAGAGGAGTGAAAATTAAAATACTACATCTGTGAACAAGGAATAGAAACCATGCCAATACATAAAATTTACTGGACTTATGGACTATAATGTGATTTCTCTACTGGAAGGACTTTTATATGTTTTTTTTCTTTACCAGTTGTATTTTTGATTAGTTTGTCACTGGAGCTTACTGTGCCTCATTAAAAAAAGTTCCTGCTAAAGTTCTTTAGCCATGCTTCAAGGTTTCTTTTCTTATTTGTGGATATGAAATAGCACTACAAGAGAAGTAATACTTTAGAGTTTTACAAAACTGAGCTTGATGAACTCGTGGTTCCTTTAAATTTGGTGAAATTTATTTTCTACCATAAAATTGAAACAACTCTGAATTACTCTGGAATTCCATGGTTGTAACCCTAAAAATCTTTTAACATCAAAGCAGGGAATGGTAATGTCATTGCTTGTTTAAAATAAAAAGAAGAACTACAGAGTCCAAAATTCAGCTAAATGGCTGTTGAGTTTGGTACAGATGGGATTATACTGGATGCTTAAATGAAGGCATGTCCTGGTTTTGGATGGGATAGAATTAATTTTCATCCTAGTATCTGGTGCAGTGCTGTGTTTGGATGTGGTGTGAGAATAATGTGGATAACACACCAATGATTTAGTTGTTTCTGAGCAGCACTTACCTTAAATCCAGGACCTTTTAGTTTCCTGTGTTTTACCACTGAGCAGGTGCACAAGAGGGAGGGAGGAAGCAGGGCCAGGATAGCTGCCCCACACTGTCCAGAGGGATGTTCCATGCCATAAGGTGTCATGTTCAATATATCCTGATCAGCCAAGAGGCACTGATTGCTGCTCGGGAACTGGCCGGGCATCCATTAGTGGGTGGTAAGCAACTGTACTGTGGGTCACTTGTCTGTCCTGGGCTTTGTTCCTTTTTATCCTTTTCATTTTTTATTATTTTTATTTATTTTATTTCAGTTATTAAAGTGTTCTTTTCTAAACCCTTGAGTTTTACTTTTTCTGATTCTCCTGCCCATCCTCTGTGTATGTGTGTACACATGCGCTGAGTTGCTGGCTGGGGTTAAATCACGACTACACAGAAAATTTTCACTATTGGAAAGAGCTGGTTTTTGTTCCCTTCTGTATTGAGCTGTAATTATACCATGAAAGCGCTCCAGAGTTTCCTTCAAATCATGTATAATGCTAAAGAGAGCTTTAATCCTGCTGAATGGCACTTTCATAGTTCTGTTTGCAAACCATAGGAAGCATTTAACTTCTTCCAGAGAATCTTTACTTTGTGCAAGTTTTTCCTGTAGCAGAAATCTTTCATTATAATTAAATGCAAATTATACAAAATGCATCTTGCAGACAACAGCTAGCCTTCATTTTAGGGGTATCACTCCCAGAATTAACTTAAATATATATATATATATGTATGTATGTTTTTATATATATATACACATAAAAAATGTAATGCTTGTCCTGGTTTTGGCTGAGATAGTTAATTTTTTTCCTAGCAGCAGACACAATGCTGTGTTTTGGATTTAGGATGAGAGTAATGTTGATAACACACAGCTTCTCATACTGCCCTGCCAGCGAGGAGGCTGGGGGTGCACAAGTAGAGTTGGAAGAGGACACAGCCAGGACAGCTGACTCCAGATGACCCAAGGGATATCCCACACCATATGGAATCATGCTGAACGATAAAACCGGGAGGGGTGGGAGGGGTAGTTGGCCAGGGAGCGGCACTGATCACTGGCTGGGCATATGCTGATTGGTGGTAAGCACAAACT
>NW_020956259.1:240317-243343 GCF_003031625.1 Empidonax traillii | reverse complement strand
ACAAGTAGAGTTGGAAGAGGACACAGCCAGGACAGCTGACTCCAGATGACCCAAGGGATATCCCACACCATATGGAATCATGCTGAACGATAAAACCGGGAGGGGTGGGAGGGGTAGTTGGCCAGGGAGCGGCACTGATCACTGGCTGGGCATATGCTGATTGGTGGTAAGCACAAACTTCCTTCTTCCGACTGCAGTTCTAATCCATCCACAATGCTCTTCCCAAAAATTACCCACTTAAGGTGGAGCTACTGCAACAATCCGAAAGTGTTTCAAACCATACGCCTCAAAACTCATACAGACGTGTAACAAAAAACTTGCATATAATTCACACCAGCCAAATGCTACCTTAGGCTTTATACATTGCGGTCAAGTTACTGGTGAGTCATCTGAACACGGCATCTGACTGAGTATGCTCTTAGCCTCCAGCAAAACAAAGCAGACAAAAAGTATGTCTTGTTAGGATGTGAGCAAACTGTTGGACTGAGGAACATGGCTGATACGAGTTCAAACTGCTGAACACAAAGCTCTTACAGAGTCCTAGGTTTAGGTTCTACAGCTGCTGCTTCGCACAGGATTCCCTAGTGTGAGCAGAGAGAGCTGGGATTAGCAGTTGCAAAAAAAAAAAGAAAAAAAGAATCTGCTTGATAGGAGTCTAAATGTTACACAGGGGAAGATACAAAAGTCTGACAATAATACCATGTTCTAACTAAAGTAAACACAAAGACAATTTAAGCAACTGTTTTATCTCGATCCAGCTGCCTTTTGGCAGTCTGAAGGTAACAAGTTTAAACAAGCGGAAAAATAAGCAAAGGTAAGTAGAAATACCTGTGGCTTCTTCAACCAAAAGAGGAGACATCTTGTCTAAAAGATTTACCCGTGCAAGAAACCTGTGGAAAACGAGACCAAACGAACTGGGTAAAAACGCTTAAAATCCCACTCTGAATCTGCCGCCTTTTGTGCTTGTAGCAGCCACTTCTAAGTGCATATTCACACCCGAGTTTATCCTAGACCCTGCCTAGAAATACACTGGATAGAAAATTCAGTTCCCTCCACTGTACAAAACTGTAAAGCTCTTATACATTTTTGGGGAGGTTTTTTTTTGGTTGTTTTGGTTTGTTTTTGTTGTTTAGTTTTTTTGTTTTGGTTTGGTTTGGGTTTTTTTGTTGTTGTTTGGGGATTTTTTGGTGGCGGTGATGGTGGTTGTTGTTTTGGGGTTTTTTGTGTCACTGGCTTTGGTTTAGAAACTTGTGTCTTATGGAACTGATCCAGCGAACAGTAATGCATGTAATTAACCGGTTGGGAATACTGGGACTGATTAAACTACTTCGGAACTCTCTTCAATATCTTGTCACGCTCCTCACAGTTCTGAAATCGTCACAGAGAGCCGTTGCAAGAATAGAGAAAATGCATTTCGAGGAGCAGGAGTTTGACAGGAACAGAAAGCCCCCCGTAAGCCCGTAAGGGCAGTTTTGAAAAACCTCCACCTAGGAAATACAGGAGCTTCTCACCACGCTTCAGGACGATGACTTTGTCTACGGCGGCGCAGTTACTCAAGCACAGCCGCTGAGGCACACTTTGACACATCACCGTCGGTTCTCCCGGCTGCCTCCCGCCCCACGGACACCTCCCCCGCCACGGACACCTCCCCCGTGGCTCGCCCCGTTTCTTGCGGAGGCGGGGTCGGAGCCAAGGGCGACAAATGCCCGCCCCCGTACGGAGAGGGGCGGGCTAACTCCGGCACGGCACGGGAAGGAAGGATACGGCTGGGCTCGGCTCGGCTCGGCTCGATCAGCGGTTCCTTTGTCCGCGATCATGTCGGAACCGGAGCTCTCGGCAGGTGGGTGGGCGGCGGGGAAGGCGCAGGGGATGGGGGTGGGGGATCCTGCCGGAGCCAGCGGCGCGGCGGAGGAGCGGGATGGGGATGTCTGCGAGGGGCTGCGGGGAGAGGGGCCCCACGGGCACCCGTGGCGTGGCAGCGCTGCCCGGAGGGCGCTGCTGGCGCTCGTGGGGAGGGGGTCCTTCGCTCCCTTCCCGTCCGGAGGAGAAAGGGAACAGGGAAGGTGGGACGTGCGGAGCCAAAAGACGGCGGCGGCCGACGCGGAAATGAATGTGCGCGGAAATGGATCTGCACGCAAAGTCCAGCGCACCCCGGCGAAGGGAAAGTCCTGCCGCAGGGCGAGCGACGGGGAAAGATCGCCGATGTGTAGTAGGAGTTCAAGGAAAGAGAGGGCAGCAAAACTAGGGGGGTTGGGTGCATTACCTGATTTTTGATTCCTCTGAAGCAAGGAGAGATCTAAGGCAAGTAGTCCCATTGAGAGCAATCACGTTTTAGAACAAAGCTGTGTAAGACAAGCAGAAAACTTTTATGAATCATGGTAATTCAAGTAGTGTTTACTTGAATGAAGCTGCAGTATAGACTCATAGAATCAGCCGGGTTGGAAAAGACCTCTGAGATGCATCAAGTCCAACCCTTGACCCAACACTGCTGTGGTTACCAGGCCATGGCACTACGTGCCACATCCAGTCTCATCTTAAAAACCTCCAGGGATGGGGAATCCACCACTTGCCTGGGCAGCTCATTCCAATGCCTGATTACCCTCTCTATAAAGAATTTCTTCCTAATATCCAACCTAAACCTCCCTGGCAGAGCTTAAGCCCGTGCCCTCTTGTCTTACTGCTGGCTGCCTGGGAGAAGAGACCAACCCCCACCTGGCTACAACCTCCTCTCAGGGAGTTGTAGAGAGTGATGAGGTCACCCCTGAGCCTCCTCCAGACTAAACAACCTGAGCTCCCTCAGCCTCTCCTCATAGGACTTGTGATCAGATCCCTTCACTAGCCTGGTTGCTCTTCTCTGGACCCGCTCCAGCACCTCAATGTCCTTCCTGAACTGAGGGGCCCAGAGCTGAACACAATACTCAAGGTGTGGCCTCACCAATGCAGAGTACAGGGGAAGGATCACTTCCCTGCTCCTGCTGGCCACACTGTTCCTGATCCAGGCCAGGATGCCATTGGCCTTCTTGGCC
>NW_020956259.1:236322-239936 GCF_003031625.1 Empidonax traillii | reverse complement strand
CTCTTCTCTGGACCCGCTCCAGCACCTCAATGTCCTTCCTGAACTGAGGGGCCCAGAGCTGAACACAATACTCAAGGTGTGGCCTCACCAATGCAGAGTACAGGGGAAGGATCACTTCCCTGCTCCTGCTGGCCACACTGTTCCTGATCCAGGCCAGGATGCCATTGGCCTTCTTGGCCACCTGGGCACACTGCTGGCTCATGTTCAGCCTCCTGTTGATCAGCACCCCCAGGTCCCTTTCTGCCTGGCTGCTCTCCAGCCACTCTGTGCCCAGCCTGTAGCGCTGCAGGGGGTTGTTGTGGCCCAAGTGCAGGACCCGGCACTTGGCCTTGTTGAACCTCATCCCGTTGGAATCAGCCCAACTCTCCAGCCGATCCAGGTCCCTCTGCAGAGCCCTCCTGCCTTCCAGCTGATCGACACCCCCCCTCCCCCAACTTGGTGTCATCTGCAAATTTGCGAATGGTGGACTCAATCCCCTCATCTAAACCATCAATAAAGATATGAGAGTGGCAGTGAAAAGCTACAGACTAGGAACTGACTAAACAGAATTTGAATAACAGGAAAACCATATTTCCCTAGTTTCCTTTGGCCCAGAAATTCTGTTCCTCCTGTGTCTACATTACAGTATCTTCTGTCTTAAAGTCTGATAATAACTATAACATTTTATGATCTGTTTTTGGGCGAGTGCCTTGCCCCCCACTTCTTAGGTTAAAGCAAAAGCATAAGCCATATCTCAGTTACCATATGCAAGAATGCAGTGTAAATTTAATATACAGATTGACTCTTTAAGATTTCTGCCTCCCTGTTATCAACAGAAGCACAGGTGTTGTTGCAGTGTTCTATCAACATTCATTTTTTAGCAATTCTAACATTAGTCTGATCTCCATGTTATGTTTCAAGCAAAAGAAATAGCTTTTTTTTTTGTGCATTTAGGATACGAGCAATAACTGTAAGACACCACAGCTGATCGATATTTGCCAGTGGGAAGCTTAAATATAAAAGTAACACAGTCCTTGGAGCCAACCTCCTGTACTTCAACATTAAGCTTCTAAAGCCAAGGCCAGATTTCTGCAAGTTTATTCTGGTGTCTTTATGAACTTTTCTCCTCCATCAACAGAGAGCTACGTTATTTTTGCAAAAGGCTTTAATAACATGTGAAAAATAGATGTGAAAAGGTAATGTGGTATATACAAAGCAATTTGCAAAATATATGTGTATGTGACTCCTCTTCTAATTGCAGGCCACGTCCAGTTGGATAGCAGACCTATATTATCCACCAAAGGTATAGTATCTAGTTTTCATAATGTGTTAGTTAATCTCCAGCAGTAGAAGTTGTGATCTTATAGGCCACTGGTTAAGTGAAAGGAATACATATTTTGGCCTAACCATCTGCAGGTCTGTAGTTCTGCCCACTCCCAAGATGTGCACATTCCCCACTGTTCCCACATTGTTGGCTTTATGTCCATTCTGTTACTGGAGACCCTTAGGTCTGTAATAGTTTAGCACTCGTGCATTTTTAAATAATATAATATTGCAACTATTTAGAGACTCTTTAAAAAAATACAGCCAGGTAGTTACTTATATGCAGTCATGATCTCTGAATTATGCCTGTATAGGTACAGATGCACAGACAGATAGAAAATAGGCATGTCTTGATCATCTAAAATTCACACTGTGAGAGTCAGAACTTCAGAACAGCCTCCAAAAGCTGTGGGTGCAGACAAATGGTAATGAAGCTGTTTAACTAACTGCATGCCTACTTACCTGATGTGTAAAGGAGCTTTTGGTTCCCACTAACAGCTAAACTTTAGGGCTGGATGCATAAGTTCAAATTGTTTCTGTTTAGTGAACGACTTTGTGGCTAAATCCCTTTTTATCTCTAACAGATGGAAATCAGAACTTCACGGAAGTAGATGCATTCCATACAAGGTAAAGTTCTGGCAGCAGACAGAGATGGCCCATGGCATTGAAATCAGTGCAGGGGTTTTCGATTTTTTTTAAGAACGTGATGAGATTATTCAGTTCAACTCCACCAACTTACAGAACACGTTTCTAGTTTTAGCTACACCTGATGCAGAAGCACCCTTATTGTGAAGGCATGTGGAAGGAACCATTAGGAGTGGACTCCTTTTATGTTAGGCAATGTGCAGAGACTGTGGCAAAAATACCATCACAATCTCAGGAATAATTGGACAGACTTACTAATGGAATGTAGCACAAGAATATATTCCTCTAGAAGGAGGGGAAAGGGACCATGGGATAGTGATTCCACTGATTTTTCCTGTTCCACCTTGCAACATCATCTAGCCCTGGAAACAGTAAACTACCTGCCTGATAACTCTATTTGCCTCATCCATTCAGGGAATGTAACTGAGCAGCGAAAGAACTATGGAGGGAATTATGCTTTAATGGTCATTCACAGGATCCAGGGACGTATTTGTCCAAAATTCCTAGCAGCCATGCACCTAGCCAAATCCTAAAGAAAAGAAATTGCCAAAATCTGAATAAATTCTGGTACTGGCACAGGTGAAATGCCATTCATAAGTACAAGGCTAAAGTTTATAATCTTTGCATTTTATCGTGTTAAGTACTCAAACTGGGGAGAGTGTGATAAAGCACCCAGCTTCTTATACTTGTTATCCAGCCAACATTGTTGAAACCCCCAGACTTTAAACAGTCATCCAAAATTCCTGTTCTCTGAATTCTTATGTAGTCATTACCAAAAGATGTTTCATTAAGGGGCTTCTCACAATGAAGTGGAGAGACAGAAACATTTTATGGATAACTATAATAACTTTGTTGTGAAACAAAGCATTTTGCTGATGAAACTGTGATCTTGAAGTAGCATCTGCAGGCAAATACCCTGGCCAACTTCTTCTACTAATTGCACCAAACTTGAATATTCCATAGCGGGGAAAAAACAGTAACATGGCAAGAATGGCTCTGACTAGAGCCATTCTTAGAGTAACGTGACCTGGACTGTCATTCTGTATACCTGTTCTGTCCTTGCTGTTACCAGTGGTGTTGCCAGAAGTGTTTTAGTTTCCATTTTCTGCACCAATAACCATCTTCAAAAGCAGAAAGACTGTCTGCTTTGTCTCTCAAAATACAGCCATGTCAACATTTGGAAATGATCTTTTGGATCCAAGTGTTGGCATGACTGCGGGTCCACAAACAAGTCCAGAGCATGCTCTTACATACTTCTATGTTGTATTTTGCTCGTAAACCAATAAAATTACTTCCAAACACACAGGTACTCCATGCTTTTGTTGCTATGATATAGTCCTCTGCTTAGAAGCTGGGTAGGTCATTTATTCTGTCCTCTAGAACACCTCTGTCCTTCAGCCTTAGGATTTTGTTGGCTGGTTGCTAAAAACTTAGATGAACAGTTGTATTATCATAGTTTTCATTTTCTTAGGGTAAAAAATAAACATTTGTTCTCCTTTTGCAAGATACGCTACTCTTAGCACCTCATCACCAGTTTATAGTCTATTGCTTATGATGTAAGACTTAATTTACTTAGGAGAACTTGAAGCAAACCGCAGACAGCTACAATTCCAAGTAAGTACAGGGGTACTATCCAATTATGTTAAAATAATATTTAGCTGAATGCA
>NW_020956259.1:202493-236124 GCF_003031625.1 Empidonax traillii | reverse complement strand
TGTTCTCCTTTTGCAAGATACGCTACTCTTAGCACCTCATCACCAGTTTATAGTCTATTGCTTATGATGTAAGACTTAATTTACTTAGGAGAACTTGAAGCAAACCGCAGACAGCTACAATTCCAAGTAAGTACAGGGGTACTATCCAATTATGTTAAAATAATATTTAGCTGAATGCATAACATGGAGAATTGGAGCCATGCCTAAAGTGCACCATTATAGGCTGAGAGAAAACACAAATACATTGCAGATCAACTGTTCAATCTATCTGACGGAGCCATAGTAAACATCCAACACTTGTTTTTACTGAATCACTTAACACACCCAAGCTTTTAGGAAAGATCTAGCAATTTAGGGTCTTCCTAAAATATTGCACATTCTGAGGTCTTGTCTTCTGAAACTGGCTCCTCCAAATCTCTATCCAATTAAAAATTCTTACCTTGTGGAAATACAGGAAGGTAATTCAATTAGCCGTTAACTCATTTATCGAGAATGCTTTCCATCTCTGGCAACAGACAAACACACGATCCTGGAGAGCAGTACAAAATGAACCATCAAAGAAGAGGAATTGCATTAATCTTCAATCATGAACACTTTTTTTGGCATCTAAAACTGCCAGACAGACGTGGGACTTTGGCAGACAGAAACAATCTGAAACGCAGGTAAGAAACTTGGTTTCTCTGTTCATGCTTAAAACAAATCTAAACTTCAGAAATCATAGTCAAATAAGCAGTTACCTAAATCTTGTGTTCTGAGTAGAGACCAAAAGATTTTGTGGACATAAGCATCTATGCAACTTTGGTACAGAAAGCTGTAATGAAAAAGCTTTAAGGCACATTCCTTTACGTCACAGAAACTGCTGGAACAAGTGCTATGATTAGAGTGAGTCCAGAGCTTTCTTCAGACAAATTCTTTCAAGTAATTTTAGGTATTAGACCTGTACTTGACACCAGTCTGAGTTCAAAATCAGCTTTCATATTTTTTTCACAAATAATGCATAAACATGAATATTCATTCTCTCAGAGGGAAAGCAACTGACATATAATTTGAGCAAGATTTGTACTAATACTGATGTGTTTTATTAATAGCTTGACAGACCTTGGGTTTGAAGTCAGAGTTTTTGATGATCTGAAAGCAGAAGAGGTGCTGCAGAAAATTTATGAAGGTAGGAGACTATACAGTGATTATGTCTTTGTAGCAGAATTTCCAGATATCTCTTCTTCCATTCTATTTATCTAACTCTAACTGAAAATAGTTTTTGCGCACAAGGAAGTTCTTTAGTATTAGAAGGACTTAAAAGTTAGACTGCAGATTATTTTATTGCATTCTAAGGGAAACTTCTGTGGAAAAACTAAGGAAGTCACTAAAAGATAAAAGAAGGTACTTGCAGCTGGGAGAAGTTAGTAACATCCTTCTTTTTACGTTTAGTGGCCCTTCAGTCATGTTGAATCAATGCACCTTCAAATCTGCAGTATTCTTCTATGTGAAAATAGCTTTCATTTGAAAAAGGACTGATCAGGGATTAAAAATGATACAAATGTACAATGTTTTTAAACCAAGGATGACTGTTTAGTCATTTTGACTATTTCAGCCTCTACGGATGACCACAGTAATGCTGACTGCTTTGTTTGTGTGTTCCTGAGTCATGGTGAGGATGATCATGTTTTTGCATATGATGCCAATATCAAGATTGTGACAATCACAGACATGTTCAGAGGAGACAAGTGCCAAAGTCTGGTAGGAAAACCAAAGATATTTATCATTCAGGTAAGATGTCTCTTTCTGAATTCAGCGGACTTAACACTGACCTATGTCTTCCTGCAACACAGATGTCAGTTTTCCTGATGCAGTCTTTCCACAGGGGAAATTGATCCTTTAAGACATTTAAAACAAGGACTCTTCTCTTTTTTTTAGAAACTTGTATGTACACTAGTTAATATCATGATCATAGCTGCATTTAGGAAGTAATTTTATGAAGAGAAACACAAATCAAGCCCATGTCAGATTGACTGTCAGTGTATATTTAAAGGCAGAGAAGGCAGTACCATATTTTTGGGAAAGTTCTCAGCTCAGTTCCTACTGTTCACACCTCATAGCCCTAGACTGGACTGTGGAAGGCTATCAAACCTCTGTATCTTCATTGCTGCCTTCTAGGCAAGTCCCTTTAATTGATCCTTACTGAAGTTGGGATTTGTGTTTTGTTTTTCTGTTTGGTTCTTTTGTGTTTTTTGTGGACATGTTGGTTGGTTTTTGTGGTGGTAGTGGATTTTTTGTTTGTTTTTTGTTTATGACCAATACCTGGCATCTCTGTAGACTCTAATGAATCAATTTAAGGATTTATTGTCTCAGAAATACTTTTTGTGATAAGTGGTCAAATAAAGCCCATATGTAACCTCCTGTTTCACTTCTTGGTTCATGGGATAATGCAAGCTGAGAGGCACCTCAGAAGGTCTCTGTTTAAGCCTCCTGTTCAAAGCAGAGTCAGGGGATCGTGCAGGGCTTATCCAGATTACAGTCAGCAAACTCATATATGAACCTGGCCTTCATCAGATTGTAATTGTAGCAGCTACAGAGTAATCCTAAGGATTATCCTTTTTTCTAAATGAAAGTTTCCTTAGGCACAGGGCTGCTGCAAGAATCAGCACATCGTTAATTCACCTTTCATTAGGAGTCATTCAGCTTTCCTTTATTATTTTTTAACTGATACCAAACATGGAAAAATATTTTCATATTTGTTTTTAGTAATACTTGGAAACATTGATAACATATCCTCATAAAAAAGCTAATTAACCTAGTTCATCAGCTGAGTTCTTTTACAGAACAATTGGCATAGCATTTACCTTTGGAAATTAGAGGAAACAGCCAGATGGAACTTCATCACTGTAAAGATTTTTTGTGTTTTCTCTTTTTAGTGGTAGTTCTTAAGTAATGCATCTTATTTTGTTTTTATCTTTTGACTGTGTTCTCACCTTATCCTCCACGTCTAGCCTTTCTGCATCGCTGACAATACTGGGCTCACTTACTGACTTCTCACAAAAACACCCTCCATTGTCTAACACATTTGAGACTGAACTAAGAGCAGAAGTGTAACAGCATGTAATGATGTCTGTGCATCAGCACATTAATTCAATGCTGCCTTGCCAGCATGTGTCAGGGAGGCAGTTCTTCCTCTCTGCTCAGCACTGGTGAGGCTGCATCTGAAGTATTGTGTCCAGTTTTGGGTTTCCCGGTACAAGAAAAATACAGACCTAGTGAAGTGAGTCCTGCAAAAGGCCACAGAGATGATTAAGGGACTGGAGCATCTCTCACATGAGGAGAGGCTGAGAGAGCTGGGACTGTTCTGCTTTGGAGGAGATGCCTCAGGGGAACCTTATCAATGTTATAAATACCTGGTGGGAGGAAATAAGTAAGAGAGGAGACAGGCTCTTTTCAGTGGTGCCCAAGTGATGGGACAGGAGGCAACTGGAATGAATTAAAACGTTCAAAATTCCATCTCAGCACAGGAGAACACTTTTTTACTGTGAGGGTGGTCAAATGCTGGAAGAAGTCACCCAGGCAGATTGTGGAGTCTCCATCTATGAAGATACTTGAAAGCTGACTGCACGTAGTCCTGGAGAGCCTGCTGTGAAGCAAACCTTGCTTAAGCCAGGCAGCTGGATTAGGTGACTTCAAGAGGTCCCTTCTAGTCTTGGCAATTCTGAGATCATCTCAGAGCTTTCAGTGGACTTCATCACCATTATTTTAACTGACAGAGAAGTAAATGGGTCTTTATGATCCAGACTCATGGTAATGTGGGACACCTAACTGAACAGATGTCCCCTCTGGTTAGTGTCAGAAGTATCACATTAAACACAGGTGAGCTTGGCAGAGGTGGAAGCCTAACAACACTTCTCACCAACAGGCATGTCGAGGTGATAAACATGATGATCCAGTTATTGCCTATGATTCAACAGACAGCAGCACTAGCAATGAGACTGAAGTGGATGCAGCTGGTGTCTATACTCTGCCCGCTGGTGCAGACTTTATCATGTGCTACTCTGTGGCGCAAGGTAAGTTCTCATATTTTACATCCAATGTTCAATACTTCACTATAACAGCCTTGAACACTTCTTAATTTTGCTGTCAAAAGAATGAGAACAGTTCCAGGTCATCTGTTTTACATGTCTGATAAGTGACAACTGGTCTGAAAGAACCTCACATGTTAAAGAAAAAGTGAAAATAAACTATCAAGGCTGCAGTTCATTTGCCAAACAGAAACATTCTCATCAATCTTCCTGCTGGGCTGTCTGCTGCTAACAAGCATTCCCTTCTGTTCTAGGATTGTAGGATTCTGGTGGCTTATACTTTTCCCTGCACTATATGGCTGTTCTCTCTGGTTCTCCATTATCTTGTCCTCACTCCCATCTGCTCTCTTGTAATGTGCAGATACAGTCCTGTAGACTACCAATCCCTGAATCATGTTCCTCTTAGCTGAGCTCTGTAAGTGATCACAAAGCCATTTCACATCTACAATTTCCAGTGAAATAACATAATTGGCAAACTAAGATTTATACCCATTAGTAGTCCCTTACAGATGGTAGCTAGCAAACAGGGACTCTCATAAATATTTTTCCAAGAGTCATCACTACTTACATTTGGATATTATTTTATCTTTCTGTTCTACATTAGGCTACTATTCTCATCGTGACACTCTAAATGGCTCCTGGTACATTCAAGATTTGTGTGAAACACTTAGGAAGCACGGGTCTTCCTTGGAGTTCACAGAACTTCTTACTGTCGTTAACAGGAAAGTATCTTACCGCAAAGTGGATGTGTGCAGAGACATTAATGCTATAGGAAAAAAACAGATTCCTTGTTTTGCCTCAATGTTAACTAAAAAACTGTATTTTCATCCAAAATCTTGAGTAGATTGTTATTTAGCAATGATGACCATTAACTACAACTTGCTGCAGAAATGAAAACATCTTAGTTCAGGAAACTAATACTCTACAAGATTGTTTGCAAAATCACTGGAATCAAATGGTATAGTTTGTATACATAATAGATTCTAAAACCTTAAAGCAATTTTAAAGCTAGTATTACAACTCAGGGAATTTGGGAAAAGTTGACTGGTCCAAAATTCTTAGAAGGTGCTCAGATTTTATTGAAATTGATATTTAGATTACCTTTTTCTCAAAAGCCTTTTGCTTGATTGCCATGTAACTATGGCACATTTTACTATTTCCAAAACATTTCCAATGTTGCATTAGATTAATTTATCTTGCTCCAAGAGCACGCTTTATAGGGAATAAGTTTGTAGGGCATCTTTTTGGATTTGTGGAAGCAGCATCCACCTTGCAATTTTTGTGGCTTTATTGAACTTTTTGGACATGTTTTTACTATTTTTTCTCAACACTAAAAGGGAATTTAATTCCTTGAGTACAATTGTAGCATTAATATAGGGTTAATTAATAAAGCGTTTCTTTTTACTTGAACATCATTTACGTTTGGGGCACAATTACAGCTTGCTGGTGCTTTGAATCCTCAGGAGAAAAGCAAGCAGTAGTGAAATGGGACCTTAGCGTGACTTTGTGTAAGTTTGCCTTGTACATATCTCTAAAGCTAAAGCTGCTTTAGACATCTTTAGTCAGCTCTGCAAAATATAACATATGCAAACCTTCACACTTCAGGCCTTGGTGTTGGATCAGCCTCTTCTTACTCTTGGCTCAGGAGAAGATCAGTCATACTTTGTCATTGTGTACATAAAAGTGATAGTCACAACTGTATTGTTACTACTACTTCATCAGCAACTGCAATGACACTGACCATGATACTTGACTAGAAGTGAATATTTCTTTTCTTTGTTTTTTGTTTTTTTTTTTTTTTTTAATATTATTGGTACGTACGCTTAGCCCTGGGGGACAATGAAGAACTCAAACTGAGCAAAATGTTTTAATCCACTGTCCCGGGGATAAAACAATTGATTTACTGCCTCTGCTTTGTTGCGTCTTCCCATACACTATGTTCTGAATCACAGATGTTAAATCTTACTATAGCTACTTTTAAGCTTTACATAAATCATGTATGTTTGAATGTTTTGATAATTTTTTTTCAATAAAATGTGACAGAAATGGTTTTATAGTGTTTGAGATACCTTGTTTTTCCAGCAATATTTACTAAAAAAGCTTACCTGTAGATCAAGTCTGACCTTCATCAGTGGGTGTTACACCAGAGTCAGTGCAAAGAGCTAGGGAAGAGGAAACAGCAATTGTAGGAAAAGAAGCCTTAATACTCAATGCAGGAATTCTTCTATGAACTACTGCTCATAGTACATGGTACTAAAAAGACAGCCTTTGTTTTCTAAAACTTCCCTGTCATTTTACCAGCAGTCAGAATGCCTCCATTGTACTAATGAAATTTGAAAAATATCTTGAAGATTTGGGGGAAAAAAAAAAAAGAAACAAAAATAAAAGAAACCAAAACCATCAAGTGACCAAATCATTTTAACAGATATTTATTGCAACTTTCAAAACTATAGTGGTCAAAAATACCCAGTTTCAATGGAGTAACTAAATGTTCGTTATCAGCTTTGAAAGGGCAACTCCAGTATATACAAAAACAAAGTCAGTCCTTGTCACTGATTTCCTGGATGGGAAGCCTCAGGTGCAGAGGTTGGCGCAGGCGCCTCAGGGATTCTTCTGCCTGCCAATACAAGGAAGAGTGAGAGTTCATTACTGAAAGAGCAGGAGTTCATCCTCCTGCAGCCCTCCATTTCTCCTCTTGCACACATTTTTCTTCTCAGAAGGCACTGGTCTTAGGCAAGAAATCAAACCAGTCAGAGGGAGGACGCTGAACTTTTACAGAGTCTCCAGAGAGAAGCATGAATCCTGCCCGTCAGCCCACTCACCCACACCCCAAGTATTATTTTCCTGAAATCACAATTACAAAGTTCATACTCACAGGCCACTGAAAAAACATCCAACTTTAGCTTTATGTTAAATGTGGCTCATGAAATTATACCCTGAACTATGGGTTTTGAACTAAAATTAGGGGTAGTTCCCATTTTCTTTTACGAGACATTGAACACAGGGCTGGCAAGATGAGATGGAAGAGTGAGAACTGAGGAGTGAGAGATCTGCTAGACTTGGTCATGAAGGCCAAAAAGTTTTTCCTAGGTTAACACACCACTTTTTCCATCCAGTTGCCTATATTCTGTAAAACTAAGCCTTTTACCTAAGGAATAGGATTATGATGTCAAATGCTGAACTCTGCAAGACAATCTCCTTCCAAGGAAGGACAGAGACTGTTACTACAGCAGTGCAGCAAACGTGTCCAGAAGCAATGCAGTTACTCTATTACAGTGATTAAAAAATGCAACATTAATTAGAGTATGCAAAAATTAGGCTGATAAACTGACTTACTTGTTTTAAAATAAATTAATGAAGGTCTCCCTTTCTGATGATTTACTGGAGTAGTTTATATGTGAATGGCAAACACTCTGTGGTTATCTGAAGAGCTAAAACCAGCTGATAAGCAAATAAACTGTTTTGAATGTAAGTAGCAAACCTTGAGGTCAATTTTCTGTTAGCTGAGAGTTTACTGAGAAAGTCTTAAGCCAGAAGCTACCTCATTATTCAAGAACTGCATTTAAATACCTCTGCTAGGTCGTCTTTGAGCTTGTTGTATCGTTCCACATTAAAATGCTGTTTTTTTGACTTCCGGTAGAAGTAGTGGAGAAACTGCCTGTCCTTGGCATGAGGGTAAATGTAGTCCTGGTGAAGGAAGGGGGACATATATTTGGGGTTATCAAGAAAACTGAGTAGAGGTCAGAAGATTAGAAATTCAGCCTGTTTCAGGAACATTTATCTAGTTCAACACACACCTATGTTCTGTAAAGAGGCCACACATGAAGTTATGCCCTTACAGGTCATAAGGGCTTTTTAGACACATGGTTGGAATAATATCTGTCATATCTGAAGGAATTTTCAATTGTAATAAAGCCATAGCATGACCTTCATGACTGGAGCCACCGGAGTAAATAGACACTACCTTCAAGGAGTCGGAGGAGGTTCAGGTAGTATTTCTTACAGACTTATTTGAAAGTTTTATGACACCAGCAGCTGTTCAAAAGACCCAAGTAGTAATCTCTTCATTTACTCACAAAAATTAGGAATGCCTTAGCCCTTCTTAAAGCACAACGAGAAGGAATAAAACACACACTCAGAGCCAGCTCTTCATAAAAACAGACACGTCTCTCCTTCTCACTAAAGGAACTCAGTGTCTCACAAGCTCTATAGATCCCCTGGTATTATGGAAAAAAGTGTTGGCTACTCTTCCACAATACTTCCACAATAAAAGTTTTGCATCACAGAAAGTTCAACATCAATATGCCTACTATGAGAGTAAAGAACAGAGCTAAAACAGGAAAAAGAAACATTTCTCAAAGTCTCACAGAATAAATCTGTATTGTGAAGCTCAGTTAAGATCTGAGCAAGTTTTTTTTGTTCTACACAATGCCTGCTTGCTGTTCCACTTAAGTTGTCCTAGATTCACCTCCATTCATTCAAATCCACAGAAAAGCAGTTAGATTATGAAGAGCAAAGCAACAGCTTTTTTTCAGGCACTAAATAAGGTATATTTTGGTAATGCAACTGCCAGCCTTCCAAATGGTTTGGTCTTCTGCACTGTTTATACATAAACTCCAGCAAATAAAAGCTGCTGTTCAGTGATGTTCTCCTGTAAAACAGTGTTCACAAACTGTCACAGCAATAGTAGTCACTCTGCCTTTACAGCAGTGAGCAAGGTTGCATTTACTATGCAAAGTGATCTACAAATATTTTAAGGGAGAGATGTCTTTCATCACTCCTCATTCCCTAGATTATGAAATCTTACAGACAGTAGTTATGCTCACAAGCTGGTCTGCAGTTCATGTGTAACAGCACCTGGATTAATTTTGCATCATGTAATGTTTGTATCCAGCCCCATCAGGGATCAAACAAGTCCTTGACTGATGGCAAGGCTACTTACTAAATTCTATTTTCATCAGAGCCCAAACGTGATTTTCACAGCCAGTTTTCCTCCTTTTCAGTATTGCAGACACTACGAGAAAAGGACTTACTTGCTTAGTAAGAACAAAGTAGGCATAGAAAGCCATGGCACTCCCGTAAGTGATGAAATATGTGACTGGCTCCATGATGTCCCACGAATAGACCCACCACGTTAGCCACGCCAATGCTCCCCCTTGAGTTGACATCAGAGCTAAGCCAACCCACAGAAGCCTGGAGGTCTTTGCATCTGCACTGTTCATGATTCTGGCTTTCATCTAAGGAAAAGAAATACAGCAAACATGAGTGCTCCTCTGATTAGCAGCTTGTCAACTGTGTTTTCTCATGCTGGGCTAGATCCTTTTTCAGGATCTCTTACTGACACCTCTTACTGACTTACCCTGCTGAGAAATAAAAAGACTGAAGTCCAAGAGCAACCAGATCTTCTTGCCTTTGTGCACCAAGAAATCCTGCTTTTAAACTTGTCCTTCCAACTAGTAGGGATCTATGTGTACTGGATTTCCATTTGCCATTCCAGGCAGTTCTGGGTAACACTGAGGCTGGTCCTCATAAAGAAGGAGTTCTTTTGTCCCCTAGCCTAAGCCACAGATGATGTCAACCCCACTATTGGGTTTTTCTCTCAGAACACTTACAGCAACAGGTGACTAAATGGCCTTTCAATCTCAATACTAGCCATGCTGAGGCTTGTTCATGACAACTTTTTCTCCAGGTGTTGTGATTTCTACCCAGTGAATGTTTGGAACAGGAGGGAAAAGAACTGAATTGAAAATAATTTGAATTGTATGTGAGCTGACATTTGTTTACATAACAAACAAAACAGACACACCCTCGCTATTCATGCTTATTTTCTTCTATCAAAGGACTTATTCTTGATGAAAGGAAATACTCTTGAGTTTAAAAAAGAAGTAACCCCACTTTCCAACCTGTTCAAGGGGCAACAGCTCTTCTTTCAGGTGATCCACTTTTTGTAGCAATTCTCTCTCTTTCCTGATCTGGTGATCTTCTAAATGCAGGGCCACAAACAGTCTGTGAACCAAGGATTTGATATCTTCCATTTCGGTAGCATGCTCACTATTCAGCTTATCTGAAAGAAAATATGTGTCATATAAAACACTTCAAAAACGCACCCTTCTTCATTCTCTCCCCACTTCAAACCCCAAAAGCAGGACTATCTCATGGTAAAAAAACAAAACCAAAGAGAAACCTTTCTTTCTCCAGACAGGTTCCACTTTTCTGAGACTTCACATGCCTTTCACTAAATGAAGTGAGATAATCATTTATTAAGGACTGCTCTTACCTTTTACAGGAGGTGACACACTGTATGCTGTGTCATTGATAACAAGTTTGAAGTCATTCATCAGTAAGACCTCCATCAAGGTTGCATCAGAGACCTTGCTACCATCTGCAGAAGAAAGATTCAAGTTCTAGATCACTTATTGTAAAGAGTCTTAAACATTAGGGTTAGTTAGGTTTAAGAGTTAATGTGCTATAGTTCTTCATTAATAATGTTTGGAAGGGAACTGTACTTTCAGAAAAACCGGTGACTAATACTAAACATTAAGGAGGAACACATGGTGTGATTCTTGGGGCTGATCTGTGCAGAGCCACGAGTTGAACTTTGATGATCCATGTGGGTCCCTTCCGACTCAGAATATTCAGTGACTCTGTGACACCAACACAGTGTATCTGAATGCTTTCTCTAGTGGTGTCATTCGGACTTGTCCCTACTATGAGCAGACTTGCATTTTCTTGTCTGATGATTAGGACTAGAATCAATCCACTGGTGAGGGCAGAAGAAAAAGAAATTCTGAATAAACCACCAACAAATTCCAACATAAGGATCTGCATTTTTGTTTCTCCACGCACACACAAGTTTGCATCTTCACTGGGGTTCTGGGCAATTAAAAAAACCTTCAAGGACCTCATCTTCAGTTTCAGATTTATGTCTTTACTAAAACAGGTTCTTCAAGTCAAAAGGAGCAATTCCCTTCAATAGTGGTGTTCAGATTTTTATTAATGGTTTTTAAAATCATTCTCTTTTGCTATCAGTGACTGGAAGGTAAGAACTAGATAGCTACACTGTCCAGTAAAACGCAGACCAGGAGCCACAGAGGCATAGCTCTGGATAACCCTTTTCTACTTCTTTTTGATGCAAAAAATTACATGAATGGTACCTCATGAATTTTACATGCAATTTTACAGCTTCTGGACTCATTAGCACTAACATGTAACAGTGGATGCCAAGAGCTCACCAGGGTTCAAATGGCCCAAGAACCCCCAGAGCTCACACCGCTGGTGCTGGACACATCACTGTGGTACGGGGGTTTGAAAATTCCATGGAGCAGCTGCTCCGCAGTACCTGTTTGACCTGATTTTCCTTTCCTATACAATAAAAAGGGCATCTTCCCCTATCCCTAGCAAGGGCTAAAGCAGTGGTGCAAAATGGCAGCTTTGCTCCCAAGATGAATAATGAACAGGATACAAAATACTACGACTTTTGTATGTAAATATTTGTCACAGTTGTTCTTCCCCAGCTCCCGCATTGTGCCCAGTGCAGAAAGGCACCGTAGATGACCCCACACCTCCAATTATTTATTCACCAGGGCTCTGTCCTCAGGCCCCATCTGCTGAGGCTGAGACTGCTGAGCTCTGCCAGCTAATACACCAGCTGGCTCACCCGCCCACTCTGTGTGGGCAAAGCAAACCCAGAGGGCTATCACTCTCAATCCAAAACATGAAATTTTAATGTGCCCATGCACTCATTTCTTTTTTCTTTTGCAGTGTAATAAAGCATCAAAGCTTATTAAGGTGACATTTATGAAGTGACATTTAAGCAAAAAATGCTTTTCAAAAGAAGTGCCAGACAGGCTCTTTGTTCTGGATGTGAAACGCCACCAATTTATTAACCTGTGCAACCTCTTATTAACTGAAAAGAAGAAAAGTTTTGGGGAAAGGAAGGCATTTTATTTAAGAAAATTCCCCACAGGCTTTTGGCAAAGGCTGCTTTCAATCCTTGACCTAAACACAAGTGTTCCAATGTGGACAAAGGGCCATTTTTTGTCTACTTAAGTTTTGCAGGACCAAAACCTAATCCACAGAAAATGAAAGCAAGTCATCATACACAGCACTGATACTTTCAGTTAAGGTTAGCTTTCATTAATGGCTAACTGACACAGAAGTGTCTGCATTAAATCAAGGTTTCATAATTTTTCGTTAATAATAAATGTTTAAAATCAACTCTCAGTACTTGACCAATAGTTTCTCTTTACGGTATCAGTTTCCTAATAAATTAAACATTTAAGCTGTTCTCTAACATTACAATTGCCCAGTACTTGACAAATACAGAGCAGAGAACTGTTTGACAGTCACTGTTTTAATCAAAGTGGACAATGTTTCTATTCCAAAGTCTGAAGTGGAGGGGTGTGTGTTTAGACAGATGAGACAAGGTGAAAACGACCCAAATTCCTCTTCACTTTGCAATCTGCTGCCTCTCCATGCCAAAAATGCTAGACTTCTGTGATTCACTGCTGAATTGCAATTGCATTATTCTGTGGTATGTCAGCAAAAGGTAACTCCTCCTGCTTCAGTGAAAACATCAGTCACTTTCGAGGCATGTAATTCACAGAAGAATTCCATTCGGCAGTAAATCACTGAATACTCCTGCCCTGGATGTCTCTGCACAAGAGCAGTACCCAGAGGTTAACTGTTTGCTGGCACATGTTCTGTCTCCCCCCCAGTTAAGAAATCCTTTGTAGTGAAAAATTTCCATACTAAGGGGAAGGCCAGCTGCTGAAAACAGGCATTTGTAACAGTGGCTTCTGAAGATAAGAGTCTTTTAGGGAATTATCTTTTTCAAGAGAATTTTCTACTTTTGCTGCCTAACAGACCCTAAAAAAAACAATGAAAAAACACCACCAAAGTTCCTGTGTACACAAAGCTCCTGAAGCTCATGCACACACTGGGATCCACACACATCACATCTCCATTGCTCCGGAGAATGTAAAAAAATGTCTCTATGGGATATTTTCCTGTTTTACTAAATCTGCTCTCAAAGGCAACTAAAACAGCTTCTCCTATATCTCTGGCTTCTGGGAACATCAGTCTATTTTCAGTTCCCTTAAAAGTCCCTGCAGCCCTCGGCAGTATCAACCAGAAAGAAAAGGAATGTTATGAATGCACCCAGCCATGAAACTTTCGACCAGCATTCCTTGACCCCATCCTTTCTTCTGCTTATGTGTTACCTGATGGAAAATAAATCTTTCCATAGGAATGTAGCTATCCTTTTTTTTTTTTCTTTTCTTTATCTCTAGAGGCATAATCAGGAAAGGAGAAAAATAGAGGCTTTCAGTAAGACAAATTCAAGTCCCTATTCTCCCAGATTCAGATGAAAAAGCTGTACCACAATTCTACTTTTGAGATTGAGTCCTTCTCTAACATCAGGACAGGGGTTGCAAGACTGTTCAGAACTGCTGTGGAAAAACTACAAAGCACTGCCAAAATACAAATCAAGTTGTCTTGGAAGTAAAATGGAGAACCAGATGAACTTTTATCAAAAGGAAAACCAAAGACACAAAACACAAGAAAAGAGTGAGGAGAGCTTGAGATAATTATCTAAAGACTTGGGACAACAGGATAAATAGTATGCTACAAGGAGGAAAGAGCACATCAATGCAAAAATATCAGTTAGCCTTTGACCCTAGCAATCACTTTCTTTTCAACCCAAAGGCCTCAAAGTATTGTACCCTAGCTGATAAATAAAATGTCCCCAGAATCTCCAAAAGCTGCCCTTCACTATTGCACTCATTATCTGGTTACTTAGCTCTTTCATATGAGTTCAAGTTTGTAGTAAGGCAAATGGATTCTTCCAGCTCTAGGTAACACTGAACAACTGGCAGACATCACATTCAAGATCCTGACAGGTTGTCTTTAAGGAGGATCATGGAGGACAAGGAAAGAAAAAGGTATCAAGGAAATCAGAAGAGGGATATGTATTTTAAGACAGAATTACAAAGAGAGGCTAAACTTCTAATTTTCAATTAGTTTTTTCAAGAGGACTCAGATACTAAATTTGAAACACAATAAACCCCAGAAGCATTCAAGAGCTACCCCAAAGCAACAATGCTAAAACTGATGGAAGAACTGAACTCATGCGTCAGAAGGGAAGTACAGTCCGTTTGAAAAGAAATGTATTTATTTTGGGGAATAACAAATATAAAATACCTGTTGCAAAGACTTCTGCTCGCTCAATTCCTTTATCTTCTCTTCGTACATCCTGCAGGAATGCTCCTACAGTGGTCACCACCGGCTTAACAGTGAACTGACAGCGTTCACCTCTTGTGGGCAGCATAAGAGTTATCATAGGAAGACCATGTCTGTAATTAATAGTTACTTCTGGGAGATAGGAAAAAAAAAAAGACAACTAAGTGAAAAAGTCATATGGTAGGTTGTAGTTTAAAAGCTGCTTTTAAAACATAGAATGAATTAAGGAAAATTACACAAAACATTCTAGATTTTTTAAATCAACATAGTACTTCTATTTCTGGGAGATATATAGAACCACGTCTCATTTGACCCTCACAAAAAAAAATAAAAAGCTTGCTGACATTGATGGGAAGGGAGAAACCCTGCTGGGAGAGCTTACCATCAGATGGCACCAGTGTGCTGTAAGGTGCTCCTTCCCAGCCCCTCCAAGCTCCTGCGTTCCTCCAGAGCCACACCTGCAGCACGGACACAGGAGAGCTTGCTTTAGAAAGGTCAGGATGCAAGATACATCTGGTTAAAAGCAGTGACCCAGCCTGTCATGGTGATCTGCTTCTGTGTGAGCTGATATCAGAGGTGTCTGTCTGAAGAAAAAAACCCTCACTTAGCAATTCAATGTGAAAGATTAAACCGTCCTGATAGAAAGGACAATCACTGCCAAAGGTATTAAGGTATTGCCCACAAATAAACTTTCTGTCTAGTATGGTTTAACTAACTCAAGGAAATAAGGGAAGGGGAAGGAAAGAAAGGGGGAAAAATTACAGTGTTTCTGAAGGGCTTCAAGCAACTCCTACAATAAAACCTCTCTTCTCCCCCCAAAACAGCCATAAGTATGGTTTCAGTGAAGATTTTACTGCACAATCATAATCACAAATAAAATATAAGGCACGGAGATCACTACTGTTTGCTTCATAATTATATACCAAAAGCTAGCTGTTGACATTCATGCTGTTAAAATACAGCTTGCCCGAGGACAGATGATTTTTTTTTTTTTTAATGTTTTAAATGGGAACGGCTATTGCTGCAATTGACACCACCATCAGCCTCTGGTACCACACTGAAGAAGGCACACCCAGATGCAATAAGAATCCTCCATGCCCTGGGACAGGATGACAGCAGGGTTTTGGAACCTGCATGGCTGTGCTCCCAAGCTTGTCCCTTCCAGAGACACTGGTGAGAACCATCACAACACAGAAGACAAACTGGTCTGATTAGACCCATTACTTAAAGCAGTCCCTCCACACTGTGAAACGTGCAACACAGAAGTCTCTGCTGCTACAGCGAATCCCCCTGCATAGGGAGAGAACAATTTTATTGCAGTGAGCACACACGGCAGATGCTACTACCATGAACTAAATGTAACAGGTAGAAGGGAAATCACATCCTTGATTGAATTGGATACAAAAATTGTGCATGGGCTGGACCAAGGCCTGGGATTTGAAATAAGGTAGTTGAGGGAAGTGCAAAACAATGCAGAGAGAAATGACAAGGACCCAATCCGCCCTCTGGTGAGCTTTATAGCTCATCTTTCTGAAGGTCAAAACCCTTCAGAGTCTGCAAGATAATATCCTTTGACAAGGCAGGAAAACAAGGCTACAAATACAAGAGGTCCTGCCCATTCAGTATGCCAAACACTGCTCACCAGTTCACATGATTTATTTGTTTTTAAAGAATCACAAGCTTGACTGTTTGGGTAGGAATATAGTATTAGGTTAAATAAAAGGATCATCTGTAAAATGAATCTGTAAAATGATGCTGACATTGCCCTAGCTTTTTACCTGGAACAAGCACTTTTCAGGTTTTAAAGAAATTAAGTAATTCTGGGTGTTTCCAACACTGAGAAATGTGTGTGTTCACATATCAGAGACAGTCAGAAACCTCGACAAAAAAGCCAAATACCTTAAACATAAGAGCATTAATTCAAAGAAAGGTAGACATAAGGAGTGTAGGAATGCTGAACACCACCCAGGGCCAGGACACATGTGGCAACTTGTCCGTTTCCTTCAGCAGAGCAAGAGACTTTCCCTGGAGCAGAGCAGGACTCAGCCCAGCTCACCAGCTCTCACCCCATTTACAAGGAACACCTACATCCCCAAAACATTTAGTAACACCCAGCCTAGAGTACGGAGACAACTTTCAACATACAATTTGCTTTTCCACATAAGAGTCTGCAACACACAGGTTAGAACAGTCCACAGTAAAACTCAATAGCTTTGAATGTAACAGCAAATATGTTGTTTCTTCAGAGGGATATACAAGGGATGGGAGCCCCCGGTAGTCTAGGGGAAAATTCACTGCACTGTCACTGCAGAGACCCGGGTTCGATTCCCGGTCGGGGCCCCTCCCCGGGCAGATGGAGCTCGTTAGCCCATAAGGCAATCCATCTACGTCCTGAGGACCTCGCTGCCACCGTCCAAGCGTGCTTGGCCCCGGCAGATGAACCTCAGGATTAAAGGGTGGGCTCAGTTCCGCGCACACTGTGTCTCACCTAAAAAATCCAATGCGCAGGCTGGAAGGTGGAAAGACCTTCCCCGGTTCTTCGTTCGCGAAGAGACTGGCCATTCATTCATACAAGGGATAATAAGGAACTCATTTTTTACAGACTCTTGATATGTAAGTTTGCAATCAATACCTGGGTATTGATCGTTCAACATGCCCCAGGCAATGGGGCCCCAGCCAGCCTCTATTTGAAGGTTACTTAATTTCTTTTGTTGTCAATTTGGGTATCTACTTTACTTATGGAAGAAACTGCGTTCAACAATTAATATATATTAAAATATCTAAATATATTTAATATATTAAGTTAAAAGTACTTATTAAATAAAACTACATTTATTGAAATAAGATCATTACTGTAACAATTCTATCATTCTTTAGACTTTGACATTACCATTCATGATCCACTGAAAGAATCTCTATATCCTAGAGCTTTTTTTTTTTTTTCTTTCTATTTTAGATTATCTGTTAATGCAGCCTATCCATTAAAATCATCTGCAAAGAATATGTGAAGTATAAGAAAAGCAAAAGCCACAGAGCCATGGAGTTGAACTGATTTCCAAATAATTAACTTTCCACATAACCTCTAGGTTGATTAATTGGTAAGTATGAAGGGCTGGGTTAATTTTCTCCCTATGTTTCCAGATTTAAAGCTCCAGTTCCAGTGAAGTTACTGAACCATTAGCTTGTGCCCTACAGCCAAATCATTGTGCCCTATTTGAGATACTTGCAATGACCCCTATCTAACCACTGGAAAAGAAATGTTAGTCAGCAAGCACCGCAACTAGAAGGAACACAAACTACAGGACCAAAACAATGAGACTGCCCTCACAGCAACATCAGTGAGAGCTGGAACAGGAATATCTAATCTGAACTAACTGCAGCACAACTTTAACTTAGAGACACTGTAAGGAGGACAGCATACTATTACCTCTTTTAAATGCCAGCACGTGCACCTCTTGCCTAATTCATCTAACCATGCAAAGGCTAAAGAAAGCCATTCTACATCTTTCTGCAACTGGAAGGCACGTGTGGCAGGACTTCTGGATAAAACACCTCCAATGCAATCACAGTTACATTCAGGAATCGAGCTGAAAGCTCGTGAACAGCATTTTAGCTGCGAAGCACCCTTTCTACCTCAGATATATTAGCTTCCTAACACAAAGTGCCCGGGATCAGCAGTCAGCCACAGCACACCACATTTCTTAACTCAGCTGAAGGCATGGACTCTTGAGCAAGTTAAAATTCATGAGAATTTAAGGCCCAGAGTGTTAATTGTGATTAAAAAAATCCAACATATCCTGTTTTATACCAACTGGCATTTTTTAACAGAAAATATATACCTAGTTTAAAGAAGTATTTCCTCTGTTAAGGGTACCTCTGGTCTTTAACAACAGAGAAGTTGCCACTCTTAAAAGTATGAGTGGAAATTTCAACTACCTGGTTCTCCAGTACAGCTTTGGGGACTACTGTAACAGCATAGCTGAGATGGAAAACTAAGCAGCCAGACATGAAGAGTGGGAGAGACAGGAACAGAAATACTGCATTTTTCGCTTTTGACAGTGGCAAATGACTGAACCTACCTACATTGCAGTTTCTGGAGTTAGCTATTCCAAATAAGCAATCTCTTCTCATGTTGAGTGACTGTTCCTTCAAACTTCTGCTCAAATTTACTTGTAACCAATAATGTGAAAGAAGTTGGTATAATTATCAGTACATGAGGTGACATGCAAGCCTCTGATCTTCCTCAGCACTACATATGTAAATAGTAACCTCATCAGGAACCATAACTTCTGTTCTGTAAAGACTGTAATGTGGGTGGAAAGAGAACAAGAAATAAAAATATTTTTCATATGAAGATGTGACCTTGAAAAAGAAATTCAACAAAAAGATGTCATTAGGACACTTTCTGAGAACACTGAATTATTGTCTTAGTTGCTTTATTTACTTTTGACTTGCCGTACCAGAATGTTGTAATAAATGTGAATCAAAATGCAGCTACCCAACAATCACAGATTTGAAATTGTTTTCTTTGCTTATATACATCTTGGAAGGTATGGTAGTTTTCATTTGTTATTTCAACAGCAAAAATACTTCTTCAACATCTGAGTCCCCATTAATTTGTATTTATTAGTAGAAAGCTGTTTAACCCAATAAAAAAGAGTCAGCTCAACTCTGTGTACCCTCTTCTTAAGTGCCATGCAATACTACAACTGAAGTATTATATTCCTCCAGCATGAGATCCTGTCAAGACTGCCTCAAGTCAAACTCAGGAGCAGCCTTCACAAAAAATTATGCAGACTATTACTGTGAGTACTATGGTCTCCAATATTCTCATTTCCTTCTCTCCAAGGTAATGGTAAGAATTTGATATAGCAAAGCACAAGAAGAAAATGCACTACTCCAGTAAGCAAAGCTTTTTACCCTTAATCACACTGCAGCAAAACACATTCTAATTAAAACATATCTTGCAGCCTGCTTTTGAATAGTAATACAGTGTTACACTCTTTCCCTTGGCAGGAGAGGAGAGGTCAGTTGTCTCCTGGAGTCCTTGTCCAACACCTGGTACAGCTCCCTCCACACATCTGCTGAAGGACTGGGAGAAGAACAGAAGGTAGAAAAGACATGGGGCAAACTAATAGTTGCAGTGCCTAAAAGTGAATTTGGGGGCATCTCTTTCCCAGTGTCACTACATGAGCCAACATCCCCAGTATCCATCATTCTCATGTGCTGATCGTGCCCAGTTTGTGAAGGAGAAGGGCAAGACAAGTCCACTCTCTGGATGCTTCTTGCTTGTCTGGAGCAGAGGGAAAATGAGGGCACGTATGTCTAAGCCACTGTTCGGTGAAGGCATGTACTATAAATAGCTATTTATATTTTCTATACTGACTTATATGTTTTTCTCCTTAGAGGTTCTCGACATACATATGACGTCAGCTCCCATCTAATTCTCCAACGGAAACAAACAGATTAATTAATTATGGACTGGCAATCTGCAATTTCAGAATAAACTATCTATGGACATTTCAGAATCTTTTAAAACCAAGGAAAAGGAGGAAAAAAACCCCAGATGCTGTCACAGTCTACTGAGTTTGCAGATCTTGCACAACCATGATTAACAAAATTAGTATTCAGACCAAGTTTGCAATAAGTACACATAAGGTATTTCCCTTTTTAAAATGAGTCACTAAAGTAATTTTGGAGATATCTGCTGTTAAATTTCTGTGCTGTTTTTATATGCAATCCCACATGATTAGGAAAATAAGACATAAGGAGCTCTAACAACCGCCTACAATCATTTTACAAGTGCCTGTTTGAGCTACAGAAACACCTTCTCTCTCATTAATTTTTAATTTGTCTTTGCTTACACTGAAAGGATTGTCATTGTTTCTACACTGGTCCCAGAACTGATTTAGATGATCATGGAACAACAGCCTCAATGCAAACAGCAGCTTCAATCATGCTCAGATTTAGCAACATATGCTGGAAGCCGAATTTAAGTTTAACAAAGAAAATCCCTGCAACAGGCACATCACTCATTCTGCCATAACATCCTATACCAATATACCAGTTTCAGTCAGGGAAGATAACTCTGACACATGGGAGCATTCAGGATATATTTCTCTTTGCTAGGCCAAAAGAAAGTTGTCAGGTCTTTCCTGAGATGCAGCTTTCTCGTCTTCAGAATGTTTAAAAAAATAACCAGCAGGTCTCTTCCAGCAAAGCAGTAGTGTCAATGTGAGTATGCACGTTCCCGTGACCTTGAAGAAGCAAGAGCAATATAGCAGTCACAACTTTTCTTCAAAACTCATTTGCCTTACAGCACTGTTAAAAACTAATAAAACAGCCCCAGCAATCAAAATTTTGGTTTCCTGTGCCTGTTGTTCTTTGTGCCTTTATCATCACTGGTAATCTTTCATTTCCTGCCTCTGCTCAGGTTCCAAGAAGAGTTGGCACTAGATTTAAGCAGACTACCAATGACCAAAATGACAGCTGTGGTAGGAAATGCATCGAGGCAACTGGTCACCAAGAACCTCTTTTATGAGGGTCCAGCTGGTCAAATCCACCACAGAAGAAGGTTTTTGCCATGGAGACCTTCACGTAGCTTCCCCTGAGCAAGCGCGCATCCTCCGCCTGACTTCTGCTCACTATTCCATTGTGCCCTCTCATCCACTCCCTGCCACTCTTCCTCCTCACATGCACACCCCACTCCACTCGGCACGTGCACACAGGGGAGAGAAAACATGCAACCTCTGCAAGCCATGGATAATTACAGGGGTAAAAGACCCTCTTTGCACTGTATGTCACTGAGGTCATCTGACTCTCCACCAGGCAGCTGTGGATGCAGAGCTCCAAGTATCTAGGGAAGCCCTGGGATGTGCATCCGTATGTGTTTTACAAGCCATAAAAATAGATGCTGAAAACACTAACATTTAAAGCAGGCTGAAATTAAGCCTCACCCTGCTCTATCCAAAAGCATGATTTCAGTAATAGTGATCCCTCACTGTAAAGAAGCAACACCAGAAGTGCTGAGGAGATCAGAAGGATGAACCACCAGCTGACATCATCTTCCTGCAGTGTCTTCTAGGGACTACTATAAATACACAGATAATCCCTGCTTTTTCAAAGCAAGCAGACCTCCAAAAAAATGCAAGGACAGACCTAAAAACAAGACAGCTATGCAGACCAAGGGCATTTTTAGGAGCAACACCAAGAACTGTGTCTTACTATTTTATCAAATCTTCTTCTGTTCCTACGAAGAGAAACAGCACTAAAATCTCCTCCAAGTCCAAAGTTTTACAGTAATGGAAATCTCGCACCTTCATCTGGTTTCAATAAAGTCTGCTTGCCTCAAAGCTGTTGTTCTTCCCAACCCACTTTATTTTCAGAAGAAAAGGTGGGATGCAACACCTAGAAGGAAGTTTGCAAATCAGAGAGGGCTAAGAATTTGAGAGGAAAGGATTATAGCATGAAAATGTATTTGTGCTTTATCAAAAACAAGCCTACATTCAAAAGCTCTGCCACCTGTTCCACAAAACAGTCTAGGTCAAAAGACTAATTTGTCAGCACAGCATGATTTTAAAATTGCCCCACAGAATAGATCTTTGTTCTTGTGCTGTGCCTTTTGGGACAGGCATCCTCAGCTGGGAATGTTGCAAAACTTGAAAGGTAACAAGAATGCCTTTCCTTTCAAAACTACACTTACAGTATATTTCATCATATAAGAAAATTGGCTTGCTGCACCTCTTCCTACAAAGGTCTTAGAAAGAGTTAAAAAAAATATAATTGCTCAAAGTCACCTTCATGCATACTTTACAGAACACCTTCAACAAGCTGGCTTTAGCAAGACTGTCACAGCAACACTTTACTTGAGAAGACAACTTTGTTCCAAGGCCCTTATCAGAGGTCTACATAAATATTTTTAAAACCATGAAACTCGTCTAAGCAGGCAAGCTTAGACTCACCTATTTGTTTTCTTGAGAGAGATCTTTGCTGGGAGAAGTAGCTTCAACAGTATTCCTGACAGAAGAGTAGCCACAGGAGAGATGTCTAGAAAATCCAACCACTCTGGCATGAAACACTGACATGCTGTCCAGAGTGCAGAAGCCCTGTTAGCCCTGTTAGTTCAGCAAAGGTCCCAATAAACACTTTATGACTTGTGTCCAAGCACCTATCACTCTAAAATTATTGCAGAGAGAGGTCTCAGCATTGCCATCCCCGAACAGACACATTAAAGTGTTGTCAGATATCAAGAAAAAAAAATTCTGCTTCATTTTCTGGATTTTTTGGGGGACTCTATCTTCTCCCACTGTTGTTCAAGATGCTATTTTGATAAAAAAACATCAAATGGCTGTGGCTTTGCTGATGCTGCGCACTTCCATGATTCAGCTGTTGACATCAGTGTTTTAAAAACACACCTTAGCTGAACCAGTGACTCAATGAGCTCATTTGCAACATTCCTCATCAAATCAATCATAGTCAGATTTTCACCTTCTTCCTGCAGGAGTAAAAGCACAAAGCATATAGACAAGCAATGGTATTTTGAAATCAACAAGCAATACTGGCTGTGACACACTGAGCTATCCCTCTGCCCTTCAGTCTTACTCCATACAACATGCCTGCACATTTACACCTTTCATGCAATGAAACCTTATACACAATCATGCTGCATGTCTGTTTACCAATGTTAGTTTCCACTAAGCTTTAAGATTATTTAATTGCACAGCTACCAGCCACTCAGAGTCAGAAATGGCTAACAAGTGATCCAACAGCCTACACTGCCTCTACTAGGACACAATCCTTTAGCGCATTAGTGGTGTTAATTTTAAATATGGTTAGAGAGAGGTTACTCAAAAACATCTGCTCATTCCTGGCAGCACACCTGCCACTCTGCACCACACCTGCCACTCCGCACCACCAAAACAAGAGGGAGGAGCAATGCTGTTCAGGAGCAAGGCTGAGCTGTTCCACCTTGGTGTGTTTACCTAGTACCTTCTAAAAACAATTAATTTGTATATAAAATAATTTTAACATATTATTCTGTGCATATTGACAAAACCACCCAAAACCAAACAGAAAAATACTTTCCATTTGTTTATCAATATGTGGAGAGACTGTTATCTTCCACACAGATCAGCAGTAGCTCGGCCTTCAGAATGTGCGTGGAGCATTGCAAATAACGCCGTGCACAGTCTGTGGTCACTCACAAAGCCTGAACACTGGAAAGGTGAGAGCATTGAGGGCACCACATTCAAAGACGTGCCCTTCTTGGAACAATCAAGTTATAACAAAGGTTTTGTCGAAAGAACTGGAAAAGATGTGCAATCTACAGTGATAAAATGGCTCTATGAACTGCTTAATGCATGCTTCTTCTTTTATGCAATTTTCAGTCATTTTTCCTATAGTTCTTTTGCAAGCACTCCTTAATCTAATCTGCCCTCAGACAAGGACAGCACAGATTGTTCCAGGAGTCTATTATAGGAGTGTATCTTTCTTATCTCAGTAAAGGTACCAATTTTAACATCCGTATAAGCAGAAGAACCAAGCTGACATATTCTCTGCCATTTTACAGTGCAGCAATTTTCTTCCTGCTGGCAATATAAGCAGGTGAGCTGGAAGTCAGACCAAGTTCGGTCAGACTCAAGACCAGGTTCTGTCTCACTGCCTAGACTTAGGAAGGGCATCCACATCCAAGTTTAAAGGTACAGCACCAACCTCAAGGCGTTTCACACTTGAGGTGTTTAAGCCTGGCCTCAAGCACCCTAAAGTTAAGACAGACTTCAACCCCAGACACACATGCCTTCCAACTGGGCACCCCAAATCCACATGCACATCATAAAACGTTGGGGTTTTCAGTTTCTGAACTTCAGCTTTACATTGAAGTACAGCTGTAAGACCTTCCTCAGACCATGGAGCCAACCATAACTTATCATAGCCTGTGATGTGCATCCACTTAATGGCTCGGCATGAGGATCTCAAGGTCTTTTCCAATCTAAACAATTCAGTAGTTCTATGAGAATGAGATTTAACAAGACCTTTTTTTGATCTAGCACAAGCTGTTAGCAATAAGAACTGGGGATTTCCATATGGACCCTTAAAAGAATTTGTACTACATTCATCACCTACAACACTCATGTTTCTTTAGGGCACATAGGAGTCATGGGATGAAGAGATTCAGCTGAAAGCACACATTTGTGTATCATGTTTTTACATCAGTGAGATGTATATATATATTATATGTATCTCATACACAGCTAATGGCTAGCTGAGGGGAACTGCAGGATGCAAAACAATGGAAGATCTAGTTACAAATGCCTCTCACAAACAAAATGTTGGTGACTTTACAGGATTTGTTCCAGTAGTGTCTAAATACACACACACACACACACACACACACACACACACACACACACACACACACACATTAAATGTTAACAACCACACCAAAAAAAATCAATCCGTATCTCTACAGTAATAAAAACTGAATATAATCAAATATCTGATTTGATCAGCTAAACAACACACAAAGACAGCAAAGAACTTTGGTTCTTGTTTGTTTTTATCTTCCTACATTAGAAAAAGAATTGTGAAGAAGTGTCACAATATGTTATTACTGTTTACATGTTTCCAGTACACATGCAGCCCAGACTATCACCTTATTTAAACTCCTTACATTTCACAATGCCAGAGATACTCTTTGTATAAAAAGGAGAAAGACAGCTTTCAAGTGAATGACAAGGACAATTGGCTTCAAGAATATAAATTAAAGATGAAATGCAAAAGACACAACAGCAAAAGGTTTCACACAGCACAAGCATAATGACTGCTCAAAAATCCCCTTCAATCAGAAAAAAAAGGTGTTTTTTCCTTTCTTATGACCAAGCTAACCTGCCATCTCATACTTGTGTTACATTTCGTGTGATTACCTGTTTCTTATAAAACTGCACACTAGTCAGAGCCCAGCCTTTGTAAAATGGTTAATAGCTAAATTTTTTCCTTTCTGTTTTGAAATTCCAAGCTGCCAAGCCATAGGCAATTTCCAAGGTAATCAGTAAAATATCAATAGCATCATAATTTAAAAAAAATTCTCACTTTTTTTCATAATTAATGCCCTACAAGTAAGAGCAGAGCATTCACATGAACGTGAAACAGAGTCAAAAGTTTCTTGGTTCTAAGACACTTAACGACTCAATTATTTTTCCAAGGAAAGGGAGGCAAAGTCTAAAGCTAAGTGTTATCTCTAAGATTAAAGCAACAAACTGAAGTAATAGGTATGAGCTTCATGTTAACTGCCAAGGGTGAATGACAGGTCACACTGTAGAGACTCATGCTCCTTTTCTGCCTAGATAAGCACCCCGAGCCTACAGCTATGGAAAAATAATATCACAAGCACTTCAGCTAGCTATTTCAGATATATATATAGAGAGAGAGAGAGAAAGAAAGAGGGGGGTGTGTGTATATATATATATATATATATATATGTATATATATATATATAGCCTTCCTGTCCTTAGGAACCAGGAGGATTGTGGTCAGTGAACTCCGCAGTTCATGTCAGAATTCTCTTCTGGTAAGAAACAATAATATTACTTTGGGTTGATCCAACTTGATCTACCTCTGTTTTGCTGCTAAACAGTGCTTATTGCAGAACATGAAAATTTGCACTCCATCCTCACTATCTGGAATCCCATCCTGAAGACCATAGCAAGGAGAAAAACTTGTGTGTTGTTCTAGGTCCACTAAGAGTGAGGCAACCAAGACAGGGTCACATGTGGCCACACAGGGCTGCTTATCCTCACCAGCCAGAAAGAGCAGCTGACTCCCAACCAAGGCTTCCTGAATTTCTAGCAGCTTTGCATGTGAGTTTGTTACATGAGGATAAAACTAAGCAGTACCAAGAAAGGACTTGTAAGCAAGTAAGAGCTTAGCAGTCTGGGAATTTGATTTTACCCAGATGAACATCTACTTTGATAGCAACAGTAAGCACTCTTCCAGTGCCTGCTACACCTGCATAAGATTCTCACTTTCCTATCATTTGTCTTATCTCCACAACATATCAAACTACACAGCATTCTCTTTGGTGTTGGTGAATTTTACATGACACTATTTTTGTTCAGCTTCCTGTAACTCCTAGGCATGTGGCACCCAGTTCTCAAAAACTAGCACAGTATTTATTCATACCAACCAGGAATAAAAACACAGCCATTGAGGCCACATTCATGGATCTCCCAAAGGGCTTTACTAGCCTAAAGATGATTTTTTTCTTTAAAGGAAGTATCTTATACTCTTATCAGCATGGTGAACAGCTGCATATTGGCAAAGATCCATCATGTATTCCAGCAATCACCCAAATCCACCTGACCAAAGGCATCAAAATAGTAATAATTAAGTTGACAAAGGAGGAAAATAATATAAACATAGCATTACAAAGATTTCCATTTGTCATCTCTTCTGCATCTCCAGCACACTGTTGCACTAAGTAAAAGAGATTGTCCTCCTCTCTGCCTGTGAGATTAAAACCAAACAAAAATCCTCTGGCTAATGAAGTTTCCTTCATTTCATAAAATCAACAACAACACAATAGCACCTTCACTCAAAGAAACACTGGAAAGTCGGCTCAAACTCAAGGATTTAAGAGCACAGAATTGCCTGTGACTAGCCAGAAATGTGTCTCCAAAGCACACGTATGCACAGAGACATCACTGTTCCTCCTTTCCCAGCCACCCACCATCTGAGACCACAAGACATCGAACCCCCTCCAGTAAGCATCTCTTAAGATAAATTATTCACTTTTTCCACTCACTAAGCACCACAGGTTCATAAGGGAACAACACTTGTGTAGGAGGGTGGTCTTGTCCTCCTTATCCTTGGAGCTTCTGAACCTGCTAGCTAATTTCAACTCAATCTTGAAATGGGACAGGTCTGAAGGCTATGATGTTCTTGCACACT
Source organism: Empidonax traillii (assembly GCF_003031625.1). Lineage (NCBI taxonomy): Eukaryota > Metazoa > Chordata > Aves > Passeriformes > Tyrannidae > Empidonax > Empidonax traillii. The sequence goes on along the minus strand of NW_020956259.1, from coordinate 208,876 downwards.
GAATGGAAAAACTGAAGGCTGGACAAAAGAGAGATACAGCCCCAGGGAGGAAAAGCAATGGGTCACCCTCTCTCAGAGACAGGCACACAGTCCTTGCAGTATCAACTGGGGATTCACTTACATTTCCCACTCCCAGCTCAACATGGCATGTCCTGTGGGCAAGGACAAGGATGACCAGAGAATATTTGTCACATGTTTGCAGAAAAAACAGTCATGTAGGTCCATGAGCCATCTAACTACGAAAACTTGTCCCATGCAACCTATAATCACATCACTACAGCCCGCCCGAATATAAATATCAAGAAAGACTGTTAAGGGATCTTTTAACTCTGCATCAGTTTTATACATACCTTAAATTTACACAGAACAGAGAGTTCCCACAAGGCAACACTCATGTTTGCTGGAGTTCCAGGGCACTTCAGCCCAAAACAAAGAAGACATTTCAGAGAAAGCACAAAAACCAACCACATCTCCCGTATTAATTTAAATAAGGAAAATCCCACTTCCTCATGTTCCCAAAAGTCAATCCAAAACATTAGCAGGTTTAACAAAACATTCTGCAAAACCTAGTAGACAGAAGAGGGTTGCTGTAGCTATAAAATGGCTCAAGCACTCACAGCATGTTACAAGTCTAAAGGTAAAAAATCGAAGTCCATTAGTTGTAAAGCTGTTTTAGCAACAATGTTTGGATTTTCTGTACTGTTTAAGTCTATCAGAAGGGAGCTCAGCAGGGCAGATGTGATCAGCATCACAACACCAAGCTACAGCACCACAGACTTGCCGCTTTTCTCTCCATGACTCCTTATGTACCTTAGTCTTGCATCCTACACCAATGCCACCATTTCTATAATGACACCTCCCTCTCACTCTCAATTTGTGTTTTAATAACCCCAGAGACCTCACCTACATTTTTCTGTTACTACCTCAATTTTACAGGTAGTCTATACAGCCTGTGTCTTCTCTAACAATGTCTGAGATGTAACAAAAAAGCCCTGCAAATTAAGGGTTCAGTTTCTTTGTTTCTAGACTTAACATTTGACTGTTAAGAGCAATCCCGGCTGGGCACCCCTTCATAATAAGGGTAAGCAACCCTTCTGCTGGAGCCACTTGCAGAGCAAGAAGGACAGACCCTTGGGGCAGGAAAAGAAGGGCTTCAAGGAAGCTGTTGGGAGCACTCCTCTTGATCTTCAACACTCCTCCAACTCTCTTAGCTCCCCTGAGGTGCTCACAAACGTATTTCCTTGGCTGAGCATTCAGGAGTATCAAGACGATTTCATGATGAGCTTGTCCCAGCTTCATCACTACAACCAGCTGATCAACCAGAACAGGAAACTCAGCCAAATGAAGGAGCCCAGAGAGAGGGAGAAAGAAAAAAACAATGAAAGGATAGAGCAGAGGGAGGAAGGAGAGGCAGGAGGGACTTCAACTGAATTCACTCTGTAATCTGAGCACGAAATAACAGCAGGAAAAAAAAAAACAGGGAAAGAAGTCTCTTTCAGGAATCAGGTCAGAAAAAATCTCCAACCAACCAAAAAAAGAAAACAAGTAGGAAGGAGTCCTATGAATAGAAAAAAAACAATTTGTATCCTAAAAGAAAAGTCACAAAAACTGCTGAATTTTGCTGCAGCAGTAACCATGCTGTATTCTAATCATACCGAAAGCATTGGCTTCTGTCTGGAATACAGCTGCAAGAGTCATTTAGTGGTCACTAGCAGTGTAACAGCAAAATTGTGGGACGGGAGCACGCCTACTGGGGGACTGAGATGCCCACACAGCTCATGCAGACAGAGCAGGATGGCCAGGGAATGGCAAGGTCCAAGCTCTGTTTCACCCTTCTGTGCCTGAATCTTCCTCTGCCACTGCAATTGCATGTGTCCTGTAAGAGATGCCCCCAGTAAGAAAAACCCTGCCTGATGACCTTGGGTAGGTCAACAGCTGAACGGCTACCAGTTTCCTGAACACTCAGACCAGCCCAAGTGAAGGTTTGCAAACAAGGATTTAGAGGGCTGGGACATGCACAAATAAGAAATCTGAGCAATATGCCAGAGCAGCAGAGCTGACTACAACCTGCATGACATAGGGAATGCTGACCATCTGTTGCTTTCTCACCTAATCTGTCTGCTTCCTCAGGAGCTGGGCTTCCTCCCTAGCGTCTTTGCCTCTTGCTTCTCTCATCTTTACGGTTTTCATTTGAAACTACAAAGAGCAGGCAAAGGAAATTAAAACTACTGCAATGGAACAAGAAAAGCAGTCAGCAGCTACTTTTGAGGTGGACACTGCGTAGTGACGGACAAAGACATAAAATTCCCATCCCTCCTGGACAGTTTGCAGCTTTGGAATATTTCTCTAAGTTGCTCTCCTTTTTAGTCTGCACTTGCTTTCATAATACACTCTCACTTGTATTCCAGATGAGATCATTTCCACATTCTGCTCCTATTATCAGGACCATGAAAGGAAGACCTTCTACATGGAGCCAAGCAGATCAGATAACAGCAACATTTCCTTTCATTTTCTTCAATTGAAAAGTAGACCTGTGTTTAACAATCCAGTGGGAAATGGCTGACCTCAACTGCTGTGTTTCTACCCGGTGGTACTTATCCAATACTATTATTAATATGAGAGTCTCTTTTAAAAAATTTTAAAAAATAAGATTCAATCACTTGGCTGCAGACCATGGGGTCAAGCAGTTAAGTTGTATAAATTCATCCATCACCACATATGTTTTTATAATACATGGAGTAAGTCATTCATGTATTTCCTCTTTTTTCTTTTGCAAGGAAAAATACTCAAAACCCCAAAAAAATAACAGAGAGTTGACAGCTTTGAACACTTCTGAATTTAAGAAAAAAAAAATCTATTATGCATAATGTATTTGCATAATACATTTGCATTATGCATTTCTCAGAAATGATACAAAATGCAAATGGTACTGAAATTTCTGAAGCAAAACAGTTCAGCTCAGAAGCTGCCTCCCACTTTTCTGATAGCTATTTCTTTGTCATTATCAGGCAAGTTGTTTTGACAGTTTCACTTCTATGCTGACTGTAAATCTGTGAATATTTAATGGATGATTCAACTGGAACAAGTACCAACAATACCAATCAGCTTGGAGCATGAAGATTTAGCCAGGGTCCAATAGCTAACTGCGTACCTGTATATGAGTCAGACTGCTGAAAAACCTGTATTAACTTTGCTCTTTACATATTATTGGTGTAATTCATTTGGTTTTTATAAAATAAAGGTAAACTAGAGGACTAAATTAATGATGTGCTTCCTAAGCTCAACCCTCAAATGTAAAAAAGCACAAGAGCTTTCTGAAAATTAAACTGGCAACAACATCAAAAACTTTCATATGACTGCAGTGTTCCTCAGTCTCCGCGGGATGCTGTTCTTTACACCAAACCATTAGCTTTAGTGCACACTGCTGTTTAGTTCCTATCACAGGAAGAAGGTCACATTCCTGTCTCACTACAGCCAGTGCCTGAGAAGCAGCTGCTGGGACAGGTCCTGCACTTCCAGCCTGTGACAGGCAGCTGCTGACTGACACCTGCCAGGAAAGCACAAGGGAGTGCCCTGAGACAGCCCCTGGCACCTCCTCACAGTCTCTGAAAGAAGCCTCCAATTCAACTGCCTGACTCTACGTGGGAATCACAGTCGGCATCCTAAGTATGAGACAGAATGAACACCTGGCATCTTAATCCTTTCCAGTGTTTTATTTTCAACTGCTAGGTGTTTGGGCACAGACAGTAAAGAGCATCTCTGCCCAGAACATAACAGCTGCTGGTATTTGCTGCTCAACAGGAAAGCAGTGAGCCTGCCAAAAGATGGTTTCAAAAAAATTGCTCTGCAGAGGAGGAAAAGGTTGGAGCCAGGAAACATGTTCTTACCTTTTAGAGTCCTTACAGATAATTTGATTATAAGTCTCTTCTTCATAGTATAATGGAGCATCTCTGTCTCTGATCCTCAGACAATTGCTGCAGGCAGGGAAGAACAATTATTTCTTTATCAACTGTGAAAAACTAACACAGTTAAAATAATTTAAGTTACTTAAAGGTAACACAGAAAACATGGTGAAGCAAAGAAGCCTGTCTGAGTATCATCTCTGCATCATATGTGAAAGAGGGCTGTGTGCTTTCCTGTCCTAGGACTCAACAGAAAAAAACCCCTACAAAGATAAACATTACAACTTCTTAATTTTAAATTGGTAGTGTCTAAATCCTACTTCTTTTGTAAGTGCATATATTTATTGACTTAAACATTTATCAAAGGACCTTGGTTTTTCTGGAGTGTTGTCACATCTGCTGCCTGTATTTTCATGGCATAGCAGATCAGCTGTCAAGAAAACTATCACTGCGAAGATCAAATACATAAAAGACACTCAGCAATTTGGTTTTAGCAGATCCAACTTCATAGCCTTATGCTATTTTCCTAAACGTAGGAAACAGCTGCACCAAATGGAAGAAACAAGTGCAGCACACAGGAGCTGCACACACTGCAGCCAACTCAACTTTGGACTCTGGCCTGCTTCAGGTAGACTTCTGTCATGCCTGCATACTTCAGTGACTGTAAGCAGCAGAAAATCCAACATTCTCAATTGAGAATACCAGAAAGAGCAGTAAAGCTCTAAGAAAGAGTCCCTGGCAAAGGAGGAGGAGTTGTGACCACGCAGCTTCAGCCCGACCATCAGACAGAGAGGCAGGTCTGAGAAAGTCTCTCTGTGCCTGCACTCAGCTCCTGCTCACATTCTGGCTGACAAGTAGTCCACCCAAGGCCTTATATATGCTAGTGCCATTAAGTCAAAGCAAGAGCAATGCCCTGGCAGGACACATTGGGCAGGAAGGGTTGAAGGTCATTAGCCGTAGCTAGCTGTTTTCTGCAGCCACCATCCTTGCATTATGATTGCCTGGCACTTTTGGGGAATCCTAGGGAAATGGTATAGCTCCAACTTCCTAATAACAAAAAATTTCTGAAGCAGATCCAGCAGCAGCCAGACTGCTGAAACTTTTCTGCTTCCCAGTGTGATGCAGGGATGCCCACACTGTGAGGGAGAAGGAAGGATGAGCGCTGTCATTGAGGTCACTGCTTTGCTCACTGGTGGACAAGTTACAAATCAGAGAACTTGCGAATGTTACCTATGTTGCCTTCAAAGTAACTTAAATTATATAAACTGTGTTGGTTTTTCAAAGTACATCAAGAAGTAATTGTTCTTCCCTGCCTGCAGCAGTTGTCTGAGGATCAGAGACAAAGATGCTCCATTATACTCTGAAGAGAAGTCTAATCAAATTAGCTGTAAGGGCTCTAAAAGATAATCACTCATGAATGAAGTGAAATCATGATGATTAGTGAAATCATGTTAGACTAGTCTGTACAAAGGGGATTGAGCTCAACAGACATATTTGTTTGTTTTCTTTCATAATGAGCTCACTAAATAAAGCTTAGTTTATAGAGTACATTGTCTTGTAAATTTGAGAGATTGAAAAGGACTGCAACACTCTCCTTCCCCCAGGTGTTCAAGGATGAGAAGAGAGGGAGGACTTTTCCAGGTTTATATACCAGCATTTGTATGCGGGACCCAAGACAGCAGTTAACTCTTGTTGCATTCTGTGTCCTCCACACTAGATTCAAACAATGCTGACAGCTCTTGACTAACATCATGGGATAAAGACAGGCTCAATACATACATCTAACCAGCCTAAAAGGACAGGATTTTCCTTGCTACACAGATATCTGTCTAGCGTAGCTCTGTGTATATCAACTCATGAATTCCTGTCCTCTCCGAAAAGAACATATTTAATTTCACTCTCTGGAAGTCAAGCATAGGATACTCAAAGCTTCCATTTCAGACACATCGCCAACTACAGCCACAGTTCTTTTCTTCTGTGCTTGCACCTCTCCCGCCTGTTAGATTTATGAACCCCAGCAGTCACTGCTTAAGCAACTTATACATATTTAATTCCTACATTTTTCCTCATAAATTCATTTCTACAACTTCTACCCGTTTACGCTGCTTCTGAGTTCCCTTCAATGATCAATAACTTTATAACATGAACACTAAATCTACTACAATATTTCAGGTACTGTCATACCAGCGCTGTTATTCGCCTGCCCCCTGAAACAACCCCTATGCATGCAACTACACTCATCTTTCCTACCATCCTAGCATACTCACAGGGTCTCCACATTTTTTTTTTTGTCTAGCACTGAGATAATGCTTAGTAAAATGGAATATCAAGTGACTTCAAGTTCAATTTAGTACAACAAAAATTGTAAAATAACTATTGGATTTCACTGAGACACAAGAATAATTTGTCATTATTAATCTCTTCATCAAATAGCTCTGTGTTTTCGGCACCAGTGAGATAACACGGCCTGGGGGGGGGGGG
>NW_020956259.1:194889-202485 GCF_003031625.1 Empidonax traillii | reverse complement strand
AATCCAACATTCTCAATTGAGAATACCAGAAAGAGCAGTAAAGCTCTAAGAAAGAGTCCCTGGCAAAGGAGGAGGAGTTGTGACCACGCAGCTTCAGCCCGACCATCAGACAGAGAGGCAGGTCTGAGAAAGTCTCTCTGTGCCTGCACTCAGCTCCTGCTCACATTCTGGCTGACAAGTAGTCCACCCCAAGGCCTCATATATGCTAGTGTCATTAAGTCAAAGCAAGAGCAATGCCCTGGCAGGACACATTGGGCAGGAAGGGTTGAAGGTCATTAGCCGTAGCTAGCTGTTTTCTGCAGCCACCATCCTTGCATTATGATTGCCTGGCACTTTTGGGGAATCCTAGGGAAATGGTATAGCTCCAACTTCCTAATAACAAAAAATTTCTGAAGCAGATCCAGCAGCAGCCAGACTGGGGAAACTTTTCTGCTTCACGGTGTGACACAGGGATGCCCACACTGTGAGGGAGAAGGAAGGATGAGCGCTGTCAGTGAGGTCACTGCTTTGCTCACTGGTGGACAAGTTACAAATCAGAGAACTTGCGAATGTTACCTATGTTGCCTTCAAAGTAACTTAAATTATATAAACTGTGTTGGTCTTTCAAAGTACATAAAGAAGTAATTGTTCTTCCCTGCCTGCAGCAGTTGTCTGAGGATCAGAGACAGAGATGCTCCATTATACTCTGAAGAGAAGTCTAATCAAATTAGCTGTAAGGGCTCTAAAAGATAATCACTCATGAATGAAGTGAAATCATGATGATTAGTGAAATCATGTTAGACTAGTCTGTACAAAGGGGATTGAGCTCAACAGACATATTTGTTTGTTTTCTTTCATAATGAGCTCACTAAATAAAGCTTAGTTTATAGAGTACATTGTCTTGTAAATTTGAGAGATTGAAAAGGACTGCAACACTCTCCTTCCCCCAGGTGTTCAAGGATGAGAAGAGAGGGAAGACTTTTCCAGGTTTATATACCAGCATTTGTATGCAGGACCCAAGACAGCAGTTAACTCTTGTTGCATTCTGTGTCCTCCACACTAGATTCAAACAATGCTGACAGCTCACATGACTAACATCAGGGGATAAAGACAGGCTCAATACATACATCTAACCAGCCTAAAAGGACAGGATTTTCCTTGCTACACAGATATGTGTCTAGCGTAGCTCTGTGTATATCAAGCCATGAATTCCTGTCCTCTCCGAAAAGAACATATTTAATTTCACTCTCTGGAAGTCAAGCATAGGATACTCAAAGCTTCCATTTCAGACACATCGCCAACTATAGCCACAGTTCTTTTCTTCTGTGCTTGCACCTCTCCTGCCTGTTAGATTTATGAACCCCAGCAGTCACTGCTTAAGCAACTTATACATATTTAATTCCTACATTTTTCCTCATAAATTCATTTCTACAACTTCTACCCATTTACGCTGCTTCTGAGTTCCCTTCAATGATCAATATCTTTATAACATAAACACTAAATCTACTATATTATTTCAGGTACTGTCATATCAGCGCTGTTATTCGCCTGCCCCCTGAAACAACCCCTATGCATGCAACTACACTCATCTTTCCTACCATCCTAGCATATTCACAGGGTCTCCACATTTTTTTTCTTTTTGTCTAGCACTGAGATAATGCTTAGTAAAATGGAATATCAAGTGACTTCAAGTTCAATTTAGTACAACAAAAATTGTAAAATAACTATTGGATTTTACTGGGACACAAGAATAATTTGTCATTATTAATCTCTTCATCAAATAGCTCTGTGTTTTCGGCACCAGTGAGATAACACGGCCTGGGGGGGGGAAAAAACAAAACCAAAAACAAAGCAACAAGCCACTGGCCTCTTCAGAAATGCATCTTGTATTCTGCATATGCAAAACATAAGGTACACATAAGCACAGTCTCTGTTCAGTAGCAGCAGCTGCAGGGTTATGTTAGCAGCTGTGTGAAGACACAGCAGGTGTTGCTATACTGCTGCTGCTCTTCCATTTCCATGTAACAGAGATTATGGACCTCTGTAGGCACATTAAGCATTGCAGTCCAGAGGGAGAAACCAGGGTGAGCATGAAGGGGGCTGTGAAGGAGAACATCATCAAATCAAGCCAGCAAACTCATGACCATGCCTGCAGAAGTGATGTATGATACAGAGAGGCCTCGCATAATCGCTCCACCCAGTGATACAACACCAACACAAATTAACATCAGGTCCACAGGACTCTTTCCTTTACAAGCAGCAGGCTAAAGAGAGATAAGATGGACTGCTGAACTTGCAGCTGATAACAGCAAAATCCAACCACATCAAACCACTAAATGCATGTCCACTTTCATAACCACCCTATTATGGCCAGCAGGAACTCACAGAAATGAACAGAGAAGCAGAACACACCTTTATGCTGTGCTACACCAACTCAATAGCTCAAGCAGAAACTTTGTTTTCCAGTGACTCTCAATAAATACTCAATTTATTCTAGTTTCATTTTTAAAGGAACCAGACATTAATCATCCTTGCTCAAGAAGCAAGACCCTTTGCAGCCATTTCCCTGGAAAACTATGTTCTATGCATGGTTTATTACCTTATATTATAAGAATGGCCGAAGAAAAATGAGACTCTAAGAGCTGTCTGCTTCTGGTAAATATTTAACTACTAGAATCATGCCAAGGTACTTCTCAGCTTGATTCTCCTTAACTTTACTTCAGCATTATGCTTTCATCATCCCCTATGGTCTGAAGCTGAGAGCATATCATATTTAGCAATGCAAGAATACTCCTCCTCTAGGACACGAATAGATCCTACTAATACATTATGGTAACATTTACTCTGAGATGAACTTCAGTCACTCCTCTTATCTGTTCAGATAAAGAATCATCTGAATATTGGTTCTGCACTTGTTGCTTTATAAGCTTCAGCTTCACAGATCAAAAAAACTCCTTTTCTCAAGTATTATCAGAGTGAGAGAACAATTCTTAGCCTCTGAAATTGTTCAGAGGAGACAGAAGGATGGCACTTCACATTTACAGATCAAGTGCTCTCCAGATGAGCATAGAACCAGGGTGGGGAAGGCAGATGTGGAAAAAAGGAATCAGACAATTCCAGGCTCTAGCAGCTACAGGGAAAGGTCAGTAGCAAGCATAGAGCAGCCCCAATGTTTGCACCCTTCTGAGGATGCAAGACAAGTCCTGGCCACTCTCTGTTCCAGTGCCCAAAGCACCCCACAGCGGGGACTGCAGGACCCAGTCATCACCTTCTTTGAGGAGTTTGAAGGAGCGAATGGCTGTCATTACAACTACTACTTCTCCCTCCTCTTCCTCTTTTCTTATATCTTCAGCCTGTTAAAATTATGCTTACCATATCCAGCATGTTCAGACCTCTCTAGGAAAAACAGTAGTTGTTCCTCCTGTCAGCACTCAAAACTTAAAGGGGACCCCTGGACCAGCTCACAGAAAAGAACAGGCACCAAAAATCCCAAGTGCTGGAGTTACAGGGTCTGAATCTGTAAATTCATTTGCTAAGAAAATCAAGTACGTTCATAAATATTAAAATGCTACAAAGGTATCAAATCCAAAGGGTTAATCTGAAGTGCAGTTCTGGACACACCTGTGGGTCTAAACAACACTGCAATTTCTTTTTATTACTTTTATGTCCCACTGCAAAGATAGGACAAAGCAGCTTTCTTTTATATCTCTAATTTGCAGCAAAACTCTAGGTTGGACTGTTTTCAGCAGAAGAAATGTCTGAGGTTTTTGATGAGGATTTAAAGCATCATTTATTTGTGTAACTTCAACTGCCACCAGCACCGTCAGAAGAGTAATGCCAGGACTTCACTCCCAGATATACCTTCAGATCCATGGCAAGCAGATCTCATTGCTAAATCAGCTGTTTCACTTCTGTATTTCACTAAGAACACAGGAATCACACTGTAGGTATTTTACAAGCATGAGTTCAATTTACTTCGGCATTGATAGCAACAAAACAGATGATTATGTTGCATTTGGCAGTAGGCAAGAAAAAACAGCTTCCAGTTTGGCCTCTGTCCTTTCTACAAAGTAGACATCAGAATCCCACAGTGCTGGTGCAAAAAGCAGCACTGTGACTAGTGCTGAAGACTCGTCCTGGCAGGTTGGCACAGGGCCAGCATCCCAGTGCACTGAGAGTCATCAGCTCTCAGCTCCTGACTCCCACAGAGCTCCACACTGAACAGAAACTGAGAGTCACTGCCTCACCGAGAGGCAAGATATGCCAATTAACTGGCTGGCAGCATTGTGTTTCTTTGAGAGACAGCACCTCTGGCTTCCACCAAGTACCTATCAGAATACTTAACCTCTGCTTTAGCAAAGAAGAAGACAATTTGACTTGTCAAAAGAAAATCTGACACGTTACTCTTGGCAAGCTGCTCACCTTGATCCACAGCATCACCAAATAGATGTGATTAGTTTCCAGCTGGCTCAACACTGGATACAGCTCTTGCCTCACTGTAATTAAGATCTTAAAGATGGAGTTATATATATTTTAATATGTTTTCACATTAGCTCTGCTAAGGCATTCTCAGCACTAGAAAGAGCTTATTGATATAGCTATCATCAGGAAACATCTCTACACAGACATCAGGTTTATAAATATGGGAGTACTTTAGCTATTGCTACTGGCTCTGAAGTACCTAATTCTAAAAAAAAAAAAAATCTCCACTTAACTTTTCTTCCCCATTAATTAAAGTCATCAGCTGCAATACAATGAAAAGCAAAATCTAGTGTCAATTACATAACTAGATATTGAGAGACTGTTTATGAGAGAATCACTCCAAACATTATTTTCAATTTCTTAGTATTTTAAGTACTGTACCCCAAATTAAATGTATAAGTATATATATATATATGTATATATGTGTATATATATATAAAAATATTGGCCAAGTCATGAAAGGCAAATGCAGGGACTGGGAGAATGAAGAACCATTGCCCACTGTAGGAAAGGACCAAGTTTGTGATCATCTAAAGAACCTGAATGTGCACAAGTCCATAGGACCTGATGAAATTCATTTGATGGTCCTGAGGGAGTTGGCAGATGAAGTTGTTAAGCCACTATCCATAATATTTGAAAAATCATGGCAGCTGGGTGAAGTTCCTGACAACTGAAAAAAGGGAAATGTAACTCCTATTTTTAAAAAGGAGAAAGTGGAAGACCCAGGGAACCACAGACCAGTCCATCTCACCTGTGTGCCGGGCAAGATCATGGAGCACATTCTCCTGAAAACTATGCTAAGGCACATGGAAAACAAAGAGATGACTAGTAACAACCAGCACGGTTTTACTAAGGGCAAATCATGCCTGACAAATTTGATGGCTTTCTACGGCAAGGCCACAGCACTGATGGATAAGTGCAAAGCAACTGACATCGTCTACCTCAGTTACCTATATTAGTGCAAAGCATTCAACACTGTTCCACAACACACTTGTCTCTAAACTGGAGAGACATGGATTTGATGGACAGACCACTCACTGGATAAAGAACTGGCTGGATTGGTACTGGGGTCAATACTGTTCAACATCTTTGTCCATGACTTGGACAGTGGGATCAAGGGCACTCTCAGCAAGTTCACTGATGACACCAAGCTGTGTGGCGCAGTTGATATGCTGGAAGGAAGGAATGCCATCCAGAGGGGACCTGGACAGGGTTTAAAAGTGGACTGATGCAAACCTCATGAAGTTCAAGAAAGTGAAGCCCAAGGTCCTACACCTGGGTTGTTGCAATCCCAGATATACCTACAGGTTGGAGAGAGAAGTGACTGAGAGCAGCCCTGTGGAGAAAGACTTGGAAGTGACGGTCAGTGAAAAACTCAACAAAGGCCAGCAGTGTGCACTCACAGCCCAGAAAGCCAAACCTATCCTGGGCTGCATCAAAAGGACTGTGGCCAGCAGGTGCAGGGAGGGGATTCTCCCCCTCTACTCTACTCTCAAGAGACCCCACCTGGAATACAGCATACAGTTCTGCTTCCCCCAAGGTAAGAAGGCCACGGAACTGTCGGAGCAAGCCCAGAGCAGGCCACGAAGATCATACAGGGACTAGAGCACCTCCCCTATGAAGTCAGGCTGAGAGATTTGGGGTTGTTCAACCTGGAGAAGAGAAAGTTTCATGGGGACCTCAAAGCAATCTTTCAGTATCTGAAGCAGTCCTACAAGGAAGCCAGAGGGGGACTCTTCATCAGGAATCGTAGTGACAGGACAAAGGGGAATGGCTTCAAACTGAAAGAGATTAAGTATAGGTTAGGTGTTTGGAAGAAATGCTTTACTGTGAGGGTGATGAGGCACTGCAACAGCTTGCCCAGAGAAGTTGTGGATGCCCTGAAAGTGTTCAAGGTCAGGTTGGATGGGGCTTTGAGTAAACTGGTCCAGTGAAAGGTGTCTCTGCCCATGGCAGGGGGTTTGGAACACAATGATCTTTCCAACTCAGAAGTAGTACTTTCACTGATACATCTTTCTTAATTCAAGAAGAGTTTGTAAATTCTACTAGCAAAACAGTATCTGCTCAAGCTATTTTGTGTTAAATCACGGTACTACGATTCACTGACCTTTGTTACGTAGGAGAGGTTGAATACTAAAATTGAAAGTATTTTTAGTTTTTGAGTGAAACCAAAAAAACACTTTGACAGAAAATACCTGAGAGAATTCCAAGGCAATAATCAAACTTCTTGTGTTTTAAGATCAATTTGATGCTGAAACCCATTCCCTTATGAAACAACACCATTCACATTCACGCAAGTCAATCTTTAACTTAGGTCAATACTGCTGACCAAGTTAAAAAAAAAATAAATTAAAAAGTCCAATCCCAGAGAGTAAAACATAGCCATCAGCAATACACAGAGAAGCACATGCTTCAAATCCTTCTGCTGTTTACTTCAGACCTTCTGTAATTGCTTGTCTACAGGATAAGAATCTCAGTTTTCATAAAAGAATGTATTATCCCCTTGAGTATGAAAGAGCTTGGAAGAAAGCCTCTATTAAAATAAATCTCAAAGGCTCAAATCTTAATGGAAGACAAGTACAGAGAACCATAATATTTTGTTTAGAAAATAAGTACCTAATGTTTCTGAGAAGTAATGACATTAAAAAAAATAGACACAAAATATTAAAGGACTGCTTGCTGTCAAGTGACTGAAGAAGACACAGAGGACACTGCTAGAAACACAGAGAGGAAAAAGTTTTCCATGCACTATAACCTACTTTGGCTAAGGAATTTTTTTTCTTTTTGTTTCTGTTATCTTGTGTGAATTTGACATTTGGACAAAAAGCTGCATCCCGAGGCAACAGCCTGAAACAAGCTCTGGCATCAGTGCTCTCTTCCCAGCCCGGTGAGAAGGTACACACTACAGGCACACCACACAGTACAGACAGCCTTTCTGGTCCAGGTGCACCATCACACTGAGCAGCTATATGCTGCTTCCAGGTTCCCAGCTAGTCTCTCCATATGGACAGTTTTTTTCTGGATATAGCAGCCCACTCAGAATGAGCCACAGTAAAAAGCATAATCGTGCCCACAGAGCCCAATCTGCATCCAAGACCATCTGCAATATGAAATGCAGATACCCAGGACTATTCG
>NW_020956259.1:191790-194557 GCF_003031625.1 Empidonax traillii | reverse complement strand
ACTGAGCAGCTATATGCTGCTTCCAGGTTCCCAGCTAGTCTCTCCATATGGACAGTTTTTTTCTGGATATAGCAGCCCACTCAGAATGAGCCACAGTAAAAAGCATAATCGTGCCCACAGAGCCCAATCTGCATCCAAGACCATCTGCAATATGAAATGCAGATACCCAGGACTATTCGACTCACCATCTTTCTTAGAGAAATGGAGAAAATGGGACCGGCCAGGCTCTCAGACTGACTGTTGCTCTGCAGTCAGGAAGAACACAATGGGACCTGAGCTGAATTCCCTACAGTCACACAGTTAAAAGGATTCTTGCAGATCTTTCTCATATTATAAAACCTCTTGAGAAAAACAGTCTGGAGAAGCTGCAGTAACTTACTGAGTCCTAAAGGTCCTTATTAGAACTATTTTCCCGGAGTGCAAAGTCGTGTCTGAATTTTTTCAGTGATGGCTCATCAAAAGTCTAGAAAATTCCAAAAAATATCTGATCAAAAACAAGTAAGCAACAGAGAATCATAACCATCTTTGCAACGTGTTATCCTGGAAAAAGTACAAAGGAAAAATACAGTCACGATCTCTTTGACACCACAGGATTTTGCGCTGGTATGCTTTGTCAGTGTGCCAATTCTGAGAGTGAGGATTTGATATGGATTAATAAACTTATTGAAAAAACTCTTTCCTCACTTGTCTGTGGCTACACAAACAAGTATATATATATATGTGTGTATATTTGTACCAGAGTATACCGAGACTGATCAGTCTCTGTAGGTTGTTTCCCTCTTATTTTTATTGTCTTTCAGTCTTGGAATAAAATGAATTAAATTCAGTTAAAAACCTGCTGATTGCCATATTTACCTACTGCACCTGCAGTCTCTGAAGCTACATGCAAACCACTGAAATTTCAACAGAGGTGTTAAGTAACACTTTCAAACAGTAACTCAAACAAAAATGGATAGCCTGAATAGTCTGCACTGATGAGGGGTTATAAGTACTACAGAGTGCATGTTACACCACCCAGAGCATGGTACAACAAACTAGTAAAAACACAGGCAAACTGCCCACTAAATATTGACAGCATGGGCTAAACAAAAGAGTCCATCAATCTGTGCTTTCACCATTGCCTTGGAATAAATGTTGTAGAACATTTTGCTCCCTATGTTCTGTTGGGCTTCAGACAAATTTCCCTGAGGTGAGACACCGGATTTTTTCTGCGTTCATCAATGGAGGGCAGACAGGTAGAGAGAATGAAAACAGGGAACAAACCAAAACAAGTGCCTCCAACTACAGCTTCCCCCTAAAGTGGATCCCCTGAGAAGGCTCCAAGCCTAGGAATAGCTGCTGGGTGACTAATTTTTATGATGGCTGGTCCCAGAACTCTGCATTGCTTGTGCATATAGAGTATTTCAAATTCGTGTCACAGATATACATAAATATTCTCTTGCATGCTTGCAGGTAAGATTAGCTTGTGCCATAGCAGTATGCACTGATCTATGAACCAGCACATTGCTCCTGGCTTCTAGCAGATCTCACTGGTCTGAGTGCTGCAATGAAGAGCTGTATATTTTCTTAAAGCTCAAGTCCTTAAGTCATGGGATTACACATGCAGCGACTCCCCCAAAATCTAGAATCTATTAGGAGCACCACAAAGGCCAACAGCAGTACCTAGAGGTTTGAATTCTAAATGTTGCATGACATTCAAAATTTTTAGCAGCATATCTTCATCAGCATTTTTAAGCCTCTTAATAACTTTTGATAGTATCTACCTTATTATGTAACCTTACACAGTTACTTCTTTCATTAGTTCTGAATATTCATAACTTGCACAAAAGCTTTTGTAATGTGTAGAGAAAACTATTAACTACTGATAGTTAATACCAAGTGAGACAAGATGAGCTGTAATTGTTTGTGGTAGAACGCATGGTTAGAAGGTCTTCCTTTCCAACCACCCGAAGATGTATTTATATTTTAAGACCAGTGAGATTACAGTTTTTCATCTGCTGGCTCAGGGAAATCCCCAAAGACAGTCGCATCCCTGTTCATAAGAAAAAAAACATGGCCATTGCAGCAGGAAAGGTAAACCAAGTCACAAGAAAACAAGCTACAGTACGTGCTGCATTATGAAATGCTGAAGAATAGCACCACTGTGATCGTTTGCTCAGATTAAAGTTGTATCGGGGTCTGATCAGTAGCAAAATATACTCAGATTACACTTCCACTGCCATGAAGAACAGCTTGGGGTGAGTACTCCAAGGAGCAGGCATGGTTTAACAGCTCAGTTTTAGGGCCTGGTTTATTTGATGGTTCTTTAAATTACTCCAGCTCAGTCATATTTCCAGTGTGCTTACAGTCACAGAGCACTGCAAGACCAAGTCTGGAATATCAACCTTCAAACAGAAATCTTTTAAGCTTGCTTGATTTTATTATACCAGAAAGGCTATAAATACTGAGTGTTTGGTTTCTGATTAAAGCACACAGATGTAAATATGAATTATGGTTTCATATCCTATAGCATATCAAACTCTGTGGCTTCATATAAGTAATGTTATTTAAAATTACTACAATAAAGAATACTGAACAATGCTTTCACACCAACAGATTAAAATGGGCGGAAAAGAAGTAGACAATTCAGTACAGCAATATCAGTGCCTGCACATTAAACTGAAACTAGCTCCAGCTCTACAAAATAAAAAAAAAAAAAAAAAAAAAAAAAAAAAAAAAAAAAAAAAAAAAAAAAAAAAAAAAAAAAAAAAAAAAAAAAAAAAAAAAA
>NW_020956259.1:187619-191452 GCF_003031625.1 Empidonax traillii | reverse complement strand
AAAAAAAAAAAAAAAAAAAAAAAAAAAAAAAAAAAAAAAAAAAAAAAAAAGCATTACCTGCCTTACAAAAAACTGCTTTTGACTGAAAGCCACTGCAGCTCGCTCAGAAACTGTACCAGGCAGAACTGACTGCCAAAGGTGCTACTGTGGTGCCAATGCTTGGGAACACACTCTGGCAGGAATCTTGTCTCAAGATTTTTATTAGAACTTTCTTTGTTTAAATGAATTTCAACTCATCCTGCAGCAGGTCATCTCTCAAGTCAACTGAGGGCAAAACCCCCAGGAACCTCCCCGTTCCAATCCTTCACAGCCTCTGTGTGGCACCTTTAGCAAGGCTTATGCTTTGCGGTATTACAGAAAACACATTATGGCTTTCAAAAACTTTTCCAGACCAAAAAGTAAACTGCCAAAAGGTGTGCCACGAGCGTATGTAACATGATGCCTGAATAGTTCAGGACTCGTTTAGAAGCAGTCTTTGGGAAGGCACTAGTAGGAATCCAGGATATTGCCAGCAGCCGGTAAGATTAAAAGGGAAGTGCAAACTAAAAGCAAAGGCCCATCTAACCCAGATGCCGTGATTCACACCTATAATGTATTTGGTTACTGAGCACAAAGCTCCTCACAAAAGAGCTTCAATGACTTGATTGAGTATTCCTGTTTCAACAGAGTTTGTGGTCATCCAGCAGTCAAATCAAAACAGGGGAAGGCAGAAGAGATACATTCACCCTCTTGCCTATGGTAGCAAAAGAAAACAGATTGCTCATGATCACTGTTTGCTGTGTCTCCATTCCCTCCCTTCCCAAATTTTAGAGACTTCCTGCTTTTAGATAAAAATATTAGCATGAGTGTTGCTCGGGAAAAGTATTTACAGAGCTGAGGAAGTCATGATCTCAATGTAAACTTTAAAAATTAATACTGCCTTTTAAGAAACTGGTGTGTGGTTAACAACTTCCTGGTAGTCTTATCTGGAATTTTAGAATTCTGAAAAGCTGCAGGGATAGAGAGGAGAGGGGTCAATCCACTGGGAAGCTAAGATGAACTCCCCACCCTGCTATTTCCAAGGTACCTGGTCTACCTAAAACACATCAGCTGTACGGACCAGATACACGGCTCTTAGAACACAGCTGTGAAAAGCAACTGCCTTTAGGTTTCAGCTGTTTTATCTATGCTAACAGTGTCGAGTATTTACCTGAGCCACTCATCAAGATCCTTGTCTTCCAACACTCAGCTGATTCAGTACTGCCATCCTTGGGTGCAGCACTCAGGTCAGCAAGACTGTTATCTTTGACTTCTCACACAGTATTACTTTCATTAGATAGATTTCTTCTATTTGGCTTATATTTCTGTAATTACTTTCATTTTACTGATTGCAAACAATTCTTTTAGCTTATTTCCTTGTCTAGAGAAAGGCAGAAACAGATAGCATCTGTAGAAAAGGAAGATGGACTGCTTTGTGGTTATGCACTGGGTTTGCCACCCTCTCAAACACTTTTAGACAGTTTAACCCATCTTTATTGCAATTAACTTACTAAGATACTTATTCAGCCACATACCCCAGGCTAGCCGAAATCTCTGCCCCACTCCCAGCTGAATCATCACTTCAGCTCCCAGCCTCTACCTAGCTCAGCCTGGAGATCAGCCCACAGCCACACAAATCCTCCCTCCACCTGTGGCAGTGAAACCTTTAGAGGGGCCCGAGCTGCAAATGCGTGTTTGTGCAAGGTTTGCTCCTCGGATCAGGAATCCTGTCATGACTGTGTCTCATATCCAGCTTAGAGGGGCTGGAAGAGGAGCAGCTGAGGTCACAGAGGTCCTTAGGGGTGTGCGTAGGTGCTGCTGCATCTAAGGGGCTTGGCACTTTTATACTTCTAGTTCAAGCAAACACATAAAGGTGTTTTATAAAAGAAGTCTTTCTTCCACAGATAGCACAATGTTCACAGATCTGCTGTCACAGACAGAGAGAGTGGCTGGTTCAAGAAGCAAGTACAGAATATAAATAAAGAATAGTTTGCATGTGAAGGTACAAGTAAGGTCAGGTCAGGCCCTAGAAAAAAGAAATCTCAAACAAAACCATAGGAACGTTGTTCTGTGAACAGTATGGCATAAGCTCTTCAAGTACAACCAGTGACTACATCATACACTCATTTTGGAGTGGAAGATTGGAACAGGTTGCCCAGACAGATTGTGGAGTCTCCCTCACTGGAGATATTCTAGAACCATCTGAGTGCAATCCTGTGCCATGTGCTCTAGGATGACCCTGCTTGGGCAGGGAGGTTGGACCAGATGACCCTTCCAACTTTACCCATTTTGTGATTCTGTGATCTCCTTACCACAGCACTTTGGCCAAAGTCATACCCTCATGATATATTGAGTTTGATTTGCCAGGAAGAAAAGCAGTGTAATTTTTCACCACTCTGGCAAACATACAAGACATTTAAAGATGCTTTTGTGATCTCTAAATCAATTTAGTGATGCCTTTACTATAGTTTTAGGTAACAATGGAGAGATGCTGGGAAGATGAAATCACTGCTTACTTTGCAGATAAACAAAATATTTCTTAAAAGAAGATAATTTATTTCTCTCCATCTGATGAGAATGTGAAGACTGAACTAGTTTTAATCTAAAATGACCAGACAGTAAATATGAAAATAATTGCTTCAGAATTGTTTATCTGAGGTAAAAGAGAAAAGTAGATTACATCTTGCCTGTGCATGATGTACTCCATTTTTCTGTTCTTTTGAAGATGTGCTGCCTGTGCTTGTGATGATAAATGCAACTTTTTTAAAGGTACAAATTTCACATTTTTAGAGTAAACATCTTTTTTTTTTCCATTTCAGTCTGAGGGACTACTGAATATTTCCTTATCAGTAAGGGGGGAGGTTGAGCTTGCCAGCCCTCATCACACAAGCACAAAGCTATTTGTTTATGCACGCAGTAACTGCTGACACCTGACAGTGCCACCTGCTTCCCCCCAGCCCCACTTGAACAAAGGAGAGTTAGTTTACGGACTACAAAAGCCACCACCCTTAGTAGGCAGGCAGCCAACCAATGTTCATTTTAAATTCTGTTCCCTTCTTCAGCTGCTGTGCTACAGAGTCATTTCAGCATGAGGAATTTATTTCACCAGTGATGGACCAGATCTTCAGGGTATAGATCCATGCTTTTCCTGGGGTCATGGATTTGGGAGTCAAGCATTCCCCATAAGCAAGCTATCCTCAGCATATACCAGTCACAAATGGGTGTACAGCAGCACTCTCACAGACCAAGCCACTCTTCACATACTGCAGGAGTCAAAAGATCAGTCTCCCTGACAAACACAAAGTATATTTGGGACAGCATGTGTGAAAATCTGCATTGGATGGCAGGTATTTCAAGATGATACTTGACTCACATGTCAGCTGAGAATGGAAAAAGTCACAACAACTTGCAGGGGTCTGAAAACTGTCCTCCTGGCTTCCCTATGCAAGTTCACAGAACAGTTTGATTTTTTTTAGGCTTCTCAGATAAGCTTGGGATACAGAAACAACACAGTAAGCAGTCTTAAGAATGGCAAAAAGGGCCTTATAAAAGGCCACCTCTTCCCCATGTAAACCTAATCACCAGGTTATTACACAGTATCTTTACAGGAAGACAGAGGATGGGGCAGCAACACAGAGAACCTGTCTCTCCCTTTCATCTTTCTAGAAAAGAGCAAAAGAGATGAAAAACCAACCCAGAGCAAGAGCTGCTGCTACATGCAGCAGAGGTGTTTAATTAACATCACATTATAAAAAGGCACAGAAGTGACCATAAAACACCTCTAGGCTCAGGAGAGCTTACTGTCTTTTCATATG
>NW_020956259.1:182082-187349 GCF_003031625.1 Empidonax traillii | reverse complement strand
AGAACCTGTCTCTCCCTTTCATCTTTCTAGAAAAGAGCAAAAGAGATGAAAAACCAACCCAGAGCAAGAGCTGCTGCTACATGCAGCAGAGGTGTTTAATTAACATCACATTATAAAAAGGCACAGAAGTGACCATAAAACACCTCTAGGCTCAGGAGAGCTTACTGTCTTTTCATATGGATGTCGGAACCGCCCCACCAATGAGCAACCCAATGAGAAATTCACCTTTGATGATGTTTTATGTCATCAGGGTGAAGATGATCCTAGAGAAAGCAAGCCTAACTCAAGCCCAGATATTCCATTCATTTTCCTTCAGCTCCTTTTCCCTCAAGAGGAAGTGGGAAATGAAGACTTTACTGTTTAACTAGATGTTGAGAACAGTTGTATTGTTTGCTTCCTCTCTGATGCCAAGAGTGTTACTGTGTAAGAAGTATTTCAGAAGGTGAAACCCTCACCACACCACAAGAAAACAAAAATCAAACACCAACTAACCAAAAAACCCCAAACCTCTATTTCCATTTCCTTCTTCTCCTACCCCTCCAGAAATTAAGATATTTTAAACTCTAAAACAGGGTCTACATTTTTGCCCTATAAGCTTTAAAACATAAAAATGTATAAATAAATAAACACAAACAAACAAACAAAACCCCAAGAAAACCAGAGGAGATTCAGACTCTTAAAAGATGAAATACAGCATTAAGTACTCAGCACTTCAGTGATTTGTGGTAAATCTTCAGAGCATCTATGACACTTGCAAAGCAATTTTCTCAGACATCCTCTAGAGGTTTAGTTTGGGGGGTTTTTTACAATGTTACAAAGGTACATAAAGACTATGAGCAAAGGCCTTGCTCAGAGTGCTAGGAGGAACAGTGCCAAACTTAGATATTCTTTATCTCATGAGCAACAAAAAAATTACTCACACTTACAGCACTGTTTGTATGACCACAGCATCCACTGCAAATGAAATCACAATATTGTTTTCTGCCATCTACTTCTTAACCATAGAGCACCCAAAACAGCTGTCTCTTCATGGTATGACTATTTAAATTCCCATTCTCAATTAAAAAAAAAAAAAAAACATAAAACAAATACTGTCACTATGGTTACCAACAGGAAATTACATAGATTTTTATTTTCCTTTACTATAAGGCTGTTGCACATATTGTTGGGAGTAATGTACTTCCAACTTTTGGGAAGCACGGTCTGTTACTCCTATAACACATATGAGAAAGCTCTTCAAGAAGTTTGTTAAAACATTATATATATTCTGCTATAGACAGTAAAGTGGAACCAGCATTTTGGTTTTAGGGTTTCTTTGCATTTTCTGCAGTACCACACAGCCTCTACTTCGCACACAAAAGCTCCAACTTCTTTAAGCTTGTGATTCTGAAGAGAATGACCACACTCTTTCCAGCCTTGCAGGAGCTGGTTTTCATTTCCTTTTCTTAGAAATATTCACACAACCACAAAAGACACACATCTGGTGACACTTAAAGAGTAGGCAAAGAGCGTCCTAATATGCTATGCAAGGACAGCTGATTTGATCTACACATCTCAATTTGCTACTTTTCTGTCATTTGCCCCCCTGGAAAACAACACTGACAACTTTAAGAAGTCATGCTGTTGATGCCAGTTTCAAACACTGAGTGAGGCTGGTTATTAGAAATTTCATAAACCTCTAAGGAAATTAATGTTTTGCAGGTAAGTGTACAGGCACATACAAGGGTATCTCACAGCCCACTAAGTCACTACAGCACCTGTACTAGAGAAAGAAGACACAGAAAAGCAGTACGTGAGAGTACCCGCAGAAGTACAAAGAGTGATGAACTTGTGTGCTATATCACATCTCTCCCCAGAAGTGTATTTATTAGTGAACATGCAGCCAGCTCCCAGCTGCCAGAGGAGAAGAGACAACAGCAAATGGCCATTCCCAATGCCACCCTGCTATTCTGCCATAGACACCGTATCAAAAGCAAATAAAGGAACTCGCTGAGGCAGGAACATTTCCTCCAGCAGAAGCGCCAGATATCTTCTAAATTTTTTTTTTTTTTTTTTAAGTATTTATAAGTTAGTATTTGTAAGAGTGAACAATAAGTCCATAAACAAACAGTTTAGCAGTTTGTATATTTTTGTTGACATATGCCAATATAAGCAGGAGGTTTCCTTTAGAAAACAAGACTTGTATCGACTACCTAACTTTTGCTGTGCAAGACTTTCAAAAGGAAGGAAAGATGAGAAAACACATCCAGCGGCCACAAATTACTCCCAGCTCTTGGCTCCAATTAGATATCAATTTGCAAAGGACACGAGTAGGCTGAAAACACAAAGCAGTGACTTAATCCACATTTATGTGAAATATTCAGCTGCTAAGACACTCAGTGACAATCTGCTTTTGTGTAGCTGCCTGGGATGTCCTGGGATTGCTCCTCTGACAGAGAATCTTAGAAATCTTGGCAGCAGACTATGTGCAAGAGAGAAAGAGGCAAAATAAAAAACTTAAATGAAAAACCACATTTCTAATTGTCCCGTGGCTATTAGGACACATTAAGATCACTCTGTATATAAGACTATAGAACTGAAGGACAAACTGGATAGGTATAATGATAGAAAGATTATGGTAATTTAGCAGTAAGAATAACCACAAAAACTAACAGGAAGGACAGGAAAAAGTTCAAGCCAGTCTGAGGAATAAACTTGGTAGTCAAAAACTTATCAGCTGAAAGCACTAAAAGAAACATTTTTGACAGATATGGATGACATTGGGAGCTGACAAAAACCACCCCAAAAATAAACCCCCCTCTACTCTGCTTTCTGCAGATAAACCAAATGAGTCTCCTACTGGCTGCAATTTGCAACTAGGAAGAAAATTCCCCTCAGCAACAAGCATACGCGATATCCCAATCGAGGAAAAAGGCAAATCCGTAATTTTTTCACAGAAGCCTCTGCAATTTGATCTTACCAGCTTACACACTATCTTTCCCTTAACAACATATTCTAGAGGCACAGTTTTCAGAGAACTTTGCACATAGAAATAGAGCACATTCTGAATTAATGATGCTAAATAAACTTACATTTTGAAAACAAAGTTTTCCCGTTTTACTTCCATCACTAATAATTGTTCAAAGCAAGCCCTACCTTTTGCAGATGAAATGTCACCACTTCAGCACCTTCACAGAGGACAGGAACAGTTTTAGCTAGACATAGGGCTGTGTGACTGCAAAGAAACCTAGTTTTAAGCTGAGAAACAGTGTAATCCAGACTTCATTTTCCACAGTTGCCACCCATCCCAACCCATGTAGGCATGCTGGTAGAGATCTCCATAGCATGGACTAAACTTAACATCTTACATATACGAATGGCCATAAAAAGAAGCACGGTTTTACATCAGCAGGATTCAGCACTACAGAAAAAATAACTTGAACCATCTGAAAAAAAAAATAAATTAAATCCAGTCCTTTGAATGTTTCCTGGCTTAGAAGGTTTATTAATTAAAACAAAACTCCAGCAATCAAAAGCTCTGATTTGGTGTTAACCATGTATTCTCCACTGTGACACGGTGAGGGCAAATCTTCCTCACAGAGAGCAGTGCAAGCAGAGCATTTCTTTCAGTAAGAGCTGAAGGAGTTAAAACGTGCAAGTGAAGAGGAAGTGAAAGAGCTGGCAACCTTTAAGTTTTATCACATGCAAAATAACTGCAGCATTACAAATCTAGGACTCCACCAAAACGAATGGCACCCTTTTGGAAACAAAGCTATGTGTAGCCAGAATGCCTGTCCGAAGAACACAATATAATATGCCTCACTTAGTTCGAAAAACTGCCTAAGCTGCTAAGCCTTTTTCTCTTTAGCACATAGCCTGCTGTCCGGATTTCCAACATCCTCTTGTCAAAGCAGCAAGCCCAGGACATCCCAGGCAGCTACAGTCTGTCTAGGCACTCAACACTTTAGATACAAAAAGACCCACGTAACAAGAAAACAAAAATTTTACAAAATAAAGAAGAATTTGTATAGGTATCACCCTAAAGGCAAAGCGTTTAATCCCAGCCATAGGAAGAGTTGTAGACTTTGTTTAAAAGTGGAGCTGAGATGCTAACAATTAAGATGCAGCTTCTTAGGACAGCAATCCCTGCTTTTACAGAAAAAAAAAAATACAGCAAAGTAGCAGTAATGGTTTGTTTATCCCCACAGCATTGCATTTATTAGTGGAAAACACATCACACAAATTCACTGTGAACTCACACACCTGCCCATCAACACAGTAATACTTGAGTATCTCGCAGTATGTGATGACAAAGTACATGAAGGACACGTACTATAACCTTGCATAGCCACTGAAGTACCACCTCCAGCCTTACAAATGGAAACCTACAGTCAAGGCCCCACAAGGTACATGGGCAAACTGATTCCTGCCATGGAATACAGCATGAAACAAGCTGTAGAGTGCAGCCCACCATGACTCCAGACCACACCATGCACTAAGGCAACAAGTGACCAAGCCCCGCTTTCCTCAGTCCCGCACAAGCACTCCAACCTTTCCTTCCCAGATCTAGAGGCAAAATAATTTTTTAACCAAATAGCAGTGGCAAACAGCAGAGCTAGCAACACTGAACAGCAATGGTGGAAAAAACCTAAACAATCACAACAGTGCTTGCACTGAGTGAGATGTACGCAATCTAATGTTTTGCATCACATCAAAATATAAAGAGCTAAATAACTGCAATAACAATTGGGCCTTTTTTAAATTTTTCTGGCTTGAAATTACATCTACAGGTCACTCATTTAAAGTTTATGAGAACAAGTACTTTAACTGCCTGAAAAGAGTAAGGGGAAATCAGTAAACATGTTTCATTAACTATCATGCTAGCAACTGTGTAGGAAAACTGGATCTATCAACTGCATATATAAAAAGAAATGTATATTAATTTATTCCAAAAAGTTCCATTTAAGAAATAAACCAACTCTTGTATTAAACACTTTTCCCAATTAGATTTTTCCTCAACATTCTAACATCTCTCTGCTTCACCTATTTGGTGCAAGAATTTAATTCCCAAGGCACGTCACTGTCGTGTTCCATCCCACGAAGTAACAAAGACGATCATTTTTCTGCTCTTTCTTATAATGACAGCACTGCCAAAGCAGGAGCTTTTCCTCCTCCTCCTCCTCTCATTTTTGGTGTCTCTTCTTGAAGCTTTATCAGTTTTCAGTCTCATTTTAGAGCCTTAGAAAAGCACGAAGCTTGTCTGCAAAGCAGTACCCTGGAGAAGTCAG
>NW_020956259.1:129220-181973 GCF_003031625.1 Empidonax traillii | reverse complement strand
ATCTCTCTGCTTCACCTATTTGGTGCAAGAATTTAATTCCCAAGGCACGTCACTGTCGTGTTCCATCCCATGAAGTAACAAAGACGATCATTTTTCTGCTCTTTCTTATAATGACAGCACTGCCAAAGCAGGAGCTTTTCCTCCTCCTCCTCCTCTCATTTTTGGTGTCTCTTCTTGAAGCTTTATCAGTTTTCAGTCTCATTTTAGAGCCTTAGAAAAGCACGAAGCTTGTCTGCAAAGCAGTACCCTGGAGAAGTCAGAGGTGACAAAGTGAATAGGTAATGTCAGTGTGTGCTGAGTAACAGCGTAAATGCTCTGTGAAGTGCAAGATGTTTTTAGTACGCCGTGTTAGAACCTTAGAAGATCAAGGAAGCTAAGTCAATATTTATCTTAAATTCCCTTCTTAAATTTCCTCATATAAACACATGAGAAAGCAAAGAAGAGCTATTCGCATTAACAGACGGGAGGCAAATTAGTGCAATGGAATTTAGTAAAAGGGTTTTTTTAATAGTTTGAGAAAAAATATTAGGAAAAAGTAGAGAGTTCATAGTTCAAATCCTCAACTCCACCAGCCACCGCAGGTGTCGAGACACAGGCTGTGGAAGCTCCTCAGTAACACGTCCCAGAGCGCCCTGGGCTTCCTTGTGTGGATGTCACCACACCCCCAGCACACTTCCTTGCTGTGGGTGGGCGGCAGACGCAGGGACGTGGTTTTATTGTGTCGCATCACAGCAACCTTTCCTGGCATCTCTGTCGGTAAAAACAATAATAAACGACTGAAATGCCTCCTCTCCCGCCAGGCATTCGTTCAGGGATATTACCAACACACCGTCCTAAGCGCCAGTAGGTCTTTAAAGGCACTGTGTCTTCATGCTTCCTACTCGCAGGACCTCTAGGACTTCCTAAAAGCCAGGAGAAGCTCAGAGGCAGGTGGGCTCCAGCATTTCACGTACACGGCAGCACCGCGACAGCCCGCAAGGAAAACTTCTCTTTTTCTTGCGCTCCCGTTTTATTTCCCGCTTTTTTTTTTTTTTTTTTTTTTTTTTTTTTTTTTTTTTTTTTTTTTTTTTTTACAGCAGCAGCCTGTGAGTCACCCACTGCTCTCCAACCAGCCCGGGGCAGGGGCCCCCGGCCCGGCCGGCGTTGCGGCTCCTCCTGCCGCCTGAGGCACCGCCGCCCCGGGGAGCGAGGCAGCGCCGGGACAGCCCCGCGGCGGAGCCTCTCCGGCCCCAGCCCCGCCGCGCTGACTCTTCCCCCAAGTTTTTGTTCCTCTTCGCGGGGGCAAGGCGGACGAAGGGGCCAGCAGGGACCTCTTCCCGCCGCTGTCCCGCGGGGAACCTCGCCCGCCGCCCGCTCCCTGGCCCCGTCTTACCTGAGGCTGCGAGGGCGGTGGGCAGCCATCCCGCCTGCCCAGCGGCACCGGGAGCAGCCACTTGCTCCGCACCGCCCGCCCCAGTCCCGCCAGCATGGTCCTGCACCTCCTCCTCCTCCTCCTCCGGCCAGGAGCGGGCCGCCCGCGGGCGCGCCCCGCCACGGCACAGCCTCGGGGCGGGCGGTGTCGGCTCCGCGGCGGGCGTGGGCGATCCCGAGCGGAGGGCGTCTCCCCCAGCGGCCCGGGTGGCTTGTGCGCCTTTCCTCTGCTCCTTCCCGCCCCGACCGCGGAAGGGCTGGGCTGGGCTGGGCTGGGCTTCTCCTCCGTCCCACTGGACGGGGCGGTCCCGGCCGGGCTCTATTGTCGCGGTGGGCGAGGAGGGGGCCCCAACTCACCGCCCCTCGGCTACAGGTGTTGGTGTCTCCCCCCCCCCCCTTCCTATAAATGAAATTAAAACAGCCATAAATGTCTGTCCTATCAGAACAGCTGGCTTTTCTGCTGTTGAGTTATTGCCTTTTTTTTTTTTTTTTTGAGGAACACGGCTATCGCTACTCCTGGGTTTCAATAGAATTAACACATTCCGCTGCCACAGAAATGAACAGCAAAACACAGAAGACACTCGGAGTTCGCTGTTTTACATGAGAGTTTTGTTTACAGCGGTAATTAGCAAGGCTTAACCCTTTCCTATTCAGTCGTTTGTTCGAGCTCACCTGTTTGATACCATCAACATGCCCACAAGCATAGGTTTTCAGGTTCAGTACAAACCACGAAAGTGCATCAGATCCCTTGGCATCAGATCAGGGAAGCATAGAGGGAAAGGTGCATTCCTCTGTTTCCTCTGCCTTTTATGCTGTTCCTCCAAAACAATGCTGCACGAAACAAAACACCTTTATCTGATGATGACAAAAGGATCGTAGAAAATGGGCTGTTGCAGATCTGAAAGTGTGTCACTATCACGGGGAAAAAAATCCACATCTGATTGCACACTTGATGCCTCTGGCAGACTAAATAAGACCTCATTTGTGTCCATCTTCTGAGCTCTGGGAGGGAAACCTTAGGCAGCTAAGATTGCATAGACATTCATTCACATTTCGGGGTCACTGTGATCTATTAAACTGAATATGACCCCAGGAAACAGCAAAAGAGCAGCTGTAGTGTTAAAAGGTATTGACTCCCAAAGGCAACAACTTGTGCTACAATCACAATTAATATTTACCACAATTATTTATCCAAATTTTATTGGAGCAATTTTCCTTTAGGGAAAGTAAATTTTTCAACCTATGTACTTTACTATGTAAATTATATTAAGATCCACACAGTTGCCAAAGGTGAAATAAGGATTAAGTAGTTAAATATATTAATTCAAGATATAATATTTATGGTTTTATTGAGCAGAGGTAACTAGGTCATGGTAACAGGCTTTTTCTTTCGTTTTCCTAATACTTCTACCACATAGTGATGGCTTTATCAAAATTATCTTCTTTGGGGAGGAAAATTCAGTGTCAGTACTAGAAAACAGATTTAGATTGTTTAGTTTTGGTCATCGCTCAATGCTACATTTATTTTTTGTACTTTGTTTTAAAAGGTTGATAACGAGCGAAGAAGCACTGATGCTTGCAGCAACTTGCGGATGTTAGCTTCTGCAGGGACCGGGAATCATGTTTTTTATCTAAAGGCAGGACAAACTAGAGAACACTTTACTAACATTCTCATGCCAAGAGAACATTACTCACTGCCAAGTTTAAAAAGATGACTTTGACTTTTTGAAAAACCTGTCCTACAATTTACTTTCACACGTGTACAATAATCTCATGACGCAACTCCTGCTTTCTTGTATAAGCAACATGTTTTGTGTCCTACAGCTTCCACTTTAAGTATTCACTGTTCACTGTAAATTAGTGGGGTTTTTTCAAATTATACCTCAAAATGTATTTATAACATAGTTCATGTCTAAATTAACATCATATATAATAACATTTAACAAAGAAAATTCTACATAAAACTGTCATTTTATTTATCTGCTCATAACCACTGAACACAGTAAACATTGAAAAAAAATACTGTGAAACATTACTATGGTCACAGATACCATTAAAGTAGCTATAAAAAGGAGTGAAAGTTTCACTAAAACAGGGACTGAACTTGCACAGCATTCAAGGGGGACAGCTTTTAGGATGACTTGCTAGTTCCCAATTTTTGCCTGTTCTCCCCACTTCCCTGCCATGCTTACTGTGTAGTTGGTAACAGATTACTAGATTATATTAACTTGAAACTATCTTTGAATTAGTTTTCTTGTTCTATGAGATGCAAATTAATCTCTTCTTCTGGTATCTATGTGCTCTGCCAACAGGAACTAGCACTTCAAGGGAAGTGATTTATGCATGCACAGCATCAGGGTTCTCTTCCTATCATGCATACATGACTGGCCTCAGTTGCAGCAAGAAAATGACTAGGAAAACAAGCAGATTATTACGGACTTGAGACTTATGTTTCAGTTCAGATCATATTCTAAGGGGAATTTTTTTAAAGAGAAAACTATTTACTAAAATAAAGCCAGTTGGAGTTCTAGGGAAGCATGAAACTAAGGGGGAATAAGAGGGACCCTAGCCACAGTGCTTCCAAGTGGCAAAGGGTCTGTCTCATAAGTGTCAGGGCATTCATTTAAATTCTTTGTCAAAGAAAAAAAAAAACAAACACAAAACCCAACAAACTTTAAAATAGAAGGAAAGGACATGGATAATCTTTTTAATTAAAAACATTTTCCCAGCGCCAGATATCAAGCTCTAGAAGAGCACCCTAACTACAGACATGCCTCATCAACTGGATTGTCAGAAGCACACAAATGCAAGAGCAGAGATCTCTACCCTCACCACAGGGAGGAATATGACTGCCATGCATTATATTCCGAATATGTTCAGAAAGAAAAGCCACAGAGCCTAATTACAGGGTAATCGTCTTCATTAGCCAGCTATAGGAGTATGATAACATTTAATCAGGACCCCAGTTGTAGGATGATGTTCTCACCACTCAAGGAAACAAACATGCTTAGATGTAACTTCAGCTGTGATTACAGGGAAGCCAGAGCCCTTTTCCTCATCCTCTGACTTGTTTCCTTCATCACAGTACTTTCAATGCTTCTTTGTTTGTTCACAGGTCCTTTCCAGAGCTGGCGGGTAAGGGAGAGAAAGCAGAAAAAATCTGATGACAAAACTTAAAAGTCCCCCAATAATACCAAATCCACAGCAGATATTTTGAAGTTCTCCCTCTAAGGCTGTCCTCCTTCAGTAAGCAGGATTTCCTCCTACTACTTCCAGCATACTCCTGGAACAAAATTTTCAAATGCATCTTACTTGAAAACCAATAGCTAAAGGTTTTTTCTTTTAACTCTTGCATACCAGAGTTCAAAATAGAAAATGGAACGGAATAAAATTATTTGATTACATCTTTTCAAAACCATGTCTATACTGAAAGATTTATCTTGCATCTGGAGATGAAAAGCTGCTGCAAAAATCTCTCCCTTTCAGCAGCAAACGAGCTAAGATCTCAAGCCTTGCTTGAGGAACTGCCTTTACAAGTCATTAGTAAACGTTTTCCCCAAAGTCACAAGAATGAAACCCAAACTTCTGTGTCTTCATGTTCTTTTGCTCCTTTTGGACGTAGTACCAACACTGTGCCACTCAATTTAAAGACAAACTTTTTCACCAGGAGAAACTATATTCCCTCCCCGTGCAGAGAGAGAAAAAAAACTCTCTTCAAAGTATAGATCATTGCAATGTATTAGCTCTGCCAGTACTGACATACTAATTCTCCTTCTTTAGTAAAGAAAGAGTGAAATGAGACCTATCACCAACTCACAGAGAACACAGACAAAAGCTCTGTATTTTTTATAGAGCAGGGGATCATGCCCATAAGATTTCCTAAATAAATTGCTGGAAGGCATGACACCCTACAGGGAAATACCTGGACTCCAATTACAGAGATAAATTCTTAGTCAAGGAATGAGAAGTGCTTAGTGCTAATGCCAGGCAGAGGATCATAAATTAGATTCTTATTGCAGAGTTGCCAGTATGTCTAAATTGTACTGGAGTATTAAGTCAGTAGAGCAGAGGCCTGAGTTGTGATTAAAGGGATTCATGGTCAACATTTTTTCCTCCCTCTTCTGAGTCTTTTTACTGTGTCTCTTCATTCATTTATACTTTCTTATATGCTTCCTCCATCATGGGAACATCTCTTTGATGCATAAATTCTTACAAAAATAATTATCACATTTGGAAACAATACAGGCATGACACAGAGGATCACTTGTGTCTTGATAGGCATAAAAGCCTCAAAAAATCACAACTAAGCAGTAAGCTATTATTCAGGTTAGGATTGCACACACAAACGAGGCTTGCACTGGACAGGAAAACAATGCACAGAATACAGTTCAAAGATCATCTCCCAATAAGTTTCAGAGGAAGAAATAACTGGCCTAAAAGGGAAAGGCTGCAGCTTGACATGGAAATTGACCTCAGCCCGGCAACTGGCCAACTCACTAGGAATTCACTTGGAATAGCATCTGTGGCAAAGACTACTGTTTGTGTATGCTAATTAATATTAAGTATTCCCAATACAACTTCAGCAGCCCACTAGGCCTTTGTGCAGCAGGTACCAAAACCAATGCAGCTTTTCAGTGAAGTGCTTCCCTTACAACCTCAGGGTCTTAAAAAGCAGAGTCCTCCTAGTTTCTAGGTACCCATCACTAACATCTCTTCTGGCAGATAAAATGAGGTTTATATTCCCCATCCCTCAAGGTGCTGGGCACTCACAACCTTGCAGGCAGCTGAAACGATAGGAATGGTTTGTACGGGGAGACATGAGTGCCACAGGCATACTTTGAAATTTGCTGAGTTTATGTGGCTGCCCAGTTGTGAATACCTGTGTCTCAGGACAAGTAGTGGCATGACTGTTGCTGCTGACAAAATGGAGGCGGTGGGAGAGTAGGGGGACAAGGCAAAACTTCCCTTCTGGGCACCACTAAGCAGGGAAATCAGCCTAACCTGCCACTGGAGCCACAGCTCCAGTGAAATACACAACGGAAAGATATGGGTGAAGAGCTCCCGTTTAGAGTTTCAATTCTGGAGTCATTCCAGGCCCAGCTCCTGCTCAAGGCAGGACAATCTGTCATCAGAGAGCAGCAGCAAGATATAAAAGTTCAGCTGTTCCCTCTTCCTTTGATACACCACCCGGGCAGAGCTTCAGCCATTTTCAGGCTCTTTCCCCTTTCATATCTGTCTGTCAGAGACTGAGCTCAAGCCTTTAGCTTGCCACCTGCAGTGTTAAAAAGAGCTTAGAAAGTTAAAAAGAGCTTCATTACTCAGGAAGCCTACACCTCTGCATGACTGATGGCTTAAAATATGAGCACATGCAAATTTAATGCCATCAGTGTGGGATAGGAAGCAAGGACTGTTTAGAATACAGCACAGTCCTTGTGGTGACAGCACCTCAGTGAAACCTCTGCCTAAGAACTCAGTGCTAGTATCTGAGAGTTAGCAATAGCTATGCACAGTTTGACACACTTCACTCAAATACACAGAAGAGTAAAATCAAGAAGTGTAATCAGAAGAGCGGAATCAAAGTGAAAGAGGGGAACTGAAATAAATACTTTACAGTCCAAAACCTGCAAACAACACTAACAAATGACTCCTAGAACAAGCATAAACATTCACCACACTAGAGGGAGTCAGGCACACCTCGATACACAGGTCCTTTTCCTCAGTTTGTGTTAAGTCATTTCACATTATGCATTGCAAATGACCACTAGAGCTGAGCACAAACAACATGAGTCACAACCATATTCGTTCTAAAAATTCTGACATCCTCTTTTATGTAGATATTCAGGGATCTGAGCGTCCACTCCAATCCCCATCCCTCCCCAGAACATTGACTTCATCTGCCTGTTTTGCAGAGTATGTTTATGCAAGGGTTTTGTGGTAATATTCTCTGGATGGATAATAGTCCTCCCTTCCTTTGAGGTGATACCTTGTTGTATGCCCTGTTATTGTTTTTGGCTGAGGAAGAAAAACTGCCAGGACCGTTGCAATATGTTGGAGAAAAGGCTTGTTCCTAAGCCTGTTAACATTTGAGTAATGTAAAATTCACAACTTAAAGCAGAAGGACATTCCTAGAAGTCCTAACTCTTGCTTCAGGAAGTCATGCAGACCTAGACCTTTTCCACGAGTGCATAGTTTCTATGTGGTTTTGGTTCCTTCCAGTTGTCTTTTTAAGGCAAATGCTAAACTTTGAAGTAAGGAGCTGAAGAATTCCACTGAATTTAGGAAACTGAGGAGGGCCAACAGTTGACAGGTTTCTGGTTTGTTTTGGTTTTTTTTTAAACTTCTCTTAGAAGCCATAACATGGAACTTAATTTTTATAACACACAAACACACACACTCTTATTTAAAGATGTGGATATTACTGGTTAACAAAGTTTGTGGTAACAAGAAGTTAGGATGAAAAAGAGTAGGAAAGGGAAAAGTTGGTGATTTACCTTTACGTAAATCAGTTCATGCAACACCGTTTGTGATACCTTGCACCTTATCTCAATTATAGTCTTATCAGGTGGTGTGGGAAGACAGATGAACACCATCAGAAATTTGGAACACACAGAGAAACTTAGAAAAGCCTTAGAAAAAGGCCTTAGAAAGTAAATTAAGGAGAGGACATAACATTGTACTGAGGAAAGAAGGGTATAGAGCAGTTTACTACCTCCTGTTCTCTCCAGCTCAGGAAGCTACAGAGCATTCAGCATCTCTCAGAAAGAAGAAAAAAAAAAATAAAAAGCTTTTCTCCACAGGTAGTTAGATTGCAAAACCTTTCATTAGAAGAAATTATTCAATACATGGTCACCAATACTCACTTATTCCGAGTAACAAAAATGCTGACAGGGTTTTACATACCAAGCTGATGTCTAAATATGTCAGGTAGAGACGCAACTCGGGACAGGACAACTCACACACTAGAGCTTTCTCATGTTTCACCCCGACCATTGGATACCAGTCACTCTTAAAGGCGACAGGATGTCAGAGAAGGTGAATGGGCATCTCTGCTCAATGATCCAGCTGTGGTTTGATGGTGATGGAACAGATGACAGAGCCCTTGTGCGCTGCTTTTCTGAATGGCTGCGTTCCTCCTGCAGAACCAATCCATGTGCACTGCTAGAGATGCCAGAGTCATGGCTGCAGAGGCAGTTTCCACTCTTTTTCCAGGAACTTTAAAGTTTCAAAATTGTGTTTGGAAGGCTGAAAGATTTCACGCTCGCTCTCCAAGAATAAATTACTTGTTTGTGTAAATAGCTTTGATAATTAGAAATAATAGCTTGGATGAGGGAAGAGGGAAAGTTTGGAAACTCACATGGCTTTTTATTTTGAATAAACATGTAAGGCACTTAAAAATACAGCCATATTGCAAGAAATTGTTAAACTTGATAGACAGTCAAAACACCAGTCTTTCTGAAGCTCTGCACATGCTCAGCAAGCTGGATGAAGACATCCAGCACACATACCAGTGATTCTAGTTTTACTTTTAGTCCTGGCTTCTCCTAAGCTTTATTTCAGATAATGAGGGCATTGTATTCAGCCGCTAAAAAGAAAGAGAAGAGCAGAAAGAATTCCTTAGCTACAGGTGACTGCTAAATTTTTTACTTTTTTCCTTTGCTTCTGCATTAGGTCATTAGTTAACTTCTAGTAACATTTTGTATTCATAAAAGCTGAGATTTACAGCCCGCAAAAATATATGAAAGCATTGTATCTACAGAAGTTATTAACAATAGGAACTATTCTCCTAAATGTTCCTTTCCCTCCCCAAATTATTTTCTAACATCAAAATATTTTGTTAATTTTAAAACATATTTTCAAATAATATAAGAATAGTACTTCCTATGGCTAACAGATTACCAAGATGGTTAATTATCACCAACTCTTTCTCATGCTTGAGGATTCTTATGCCAATAAGCACTTCACTCAAGAATCCCACAAAGCCTCAGTGTCTTGCAAGCAGAGGCTTTCTACTCTGAGTGATAAACACAAGAAAAGTAATATTATACTAATTGCTAGCCAAACAGTACTTCCTCCCAACACTCCTGACCTGTGTAAAATTCTCACTTTTCTTTGAATGGTAACATGATTAAGGGTGTAATTTGAGATCCATATTTGTGATGCCTCTAGGGTAGGCAATAAAACCCTCACAGGTAGCTTTAGGAAAATATAAACCAGATAAGAATAAAGGTGAACAGGTGCAAGAAAAAGGATTAAAACTCTTTCTCCATTGAGAAAGGTTGTGAAAAATTTCCAGGAGTTCTGCCATCTTCTCTGTTTATCTTCTGTAGTGTGTACCTGCTAAAATCTTGTGTGTGACTGATACTCCTAATTAGGCAGCTCCATCACTTTTTCTAAGGACCCTTAAAGGAAAATAAGAAGAAATTCTGTGAAGTATTTGATTTTTTTCAAGTTATCAAAATTATATAGGAAAACTGTCTTCCTGCAAGTGGAAGACAGTAAGAATTTACAACTGAGGCATAAACTGAAGAATGATCTATTATGTAATTATTTGAATTTTCATTGCTTTGGTGCTAGTCTTTTACACAACACTAATCCTGTGAGAATTCTCTTGCTACACTCAAATAAGTAGAATGCCTTTGGATTTCTCATGAAAAGGCATCACTAGTAGCTTGTGAGGAAAAACAAAATGTTCTCAAGAGAGACTTCAATCCCAGTTCTTTGCAATAGCTGTAAGCACACTTTTCCAGATTCCTGCATTTGAATATTACATAACATCAGTTTAAGTAAAGTCATGCTAGATTTCTAGAAATGGTTTTCTTTTTTTTAATTCTAGAGGCTGACAGGTAAAGAAATATATAATTACAGTCTCCCCATTCCCCTTTTAAAATTACCGACACAACTGTACCAAAAATCCTGGTATGCTAAAACTCAGAGGTGTTTGTGATTCTAATTAAATCCTACCTCCTTTATGAAAATCTGAGAAGAAACAGTATATGTAAACATTCCTCCACCATTTTTCAGAACAAATTACCAGAAAATGCTACATAGATTTAACATGCATTGAAATCCAAATAACTGCCTTTAAGCAAGAAGTCACTCAAGTAATTTTACATAGTAAC
Organism: Empidonax traillii; assembly: GCF_003031625.1. Classification (NCBI taxonomy): domain Eukaryota; kingdom Metazoa; phylum Chordata; class Aves; order Passeriformes; family Tyrannidae; genus Empidonax; species Empidonax traillii. The sequence goes on along the minus strand of NW_020956259.1, from coordinate 171,444 downwards.
TGACACATATACCCATTGCCATTTTCAGCCTCAGACCTCCACACTCCCCATCACTGAAAATGGTGCTTTGGCAGGGTTATGTACTGCCCACTATCAGAATACAGCACTGGGACAAAATATACTACTACAAAACTGACATCAAAGTGAGATCTTTCCAGACTCTTATATAATGCTTCTAACTACAGAAATCACTGACTGAGGTTGCAATTATTTTCTCATTAACCCACTTGTGTTCCATACCTTGTAACTTCAGCATCAAATTCTTAAGATCTACTTGGCCTGAAAAATCATGAGTCCACATTTAAAATTACTGAAAGGCTCTTGACTCTCAGGAGTACTCTAACAACTGATCTTTGCTTTTTACAAACACCAGCTATGACAAAACCATCTTTTCAGTACGTGACCAAAAGTACAGAAAACCGAAGCCAAACAAAATTACTTGCACCTGGTCATCTTTTCTCCATTGCCAGGTAGCTCTACAGTAGGATTAATAAATGGGTTTATATCTAATAAGCTTAAGAACAAAATAATCAAGATCAATAACTCTTGGAGAGTTGCATCATGTGTCCTACCATTGTAAGAGCTTTCTGGGCTCTTAATTTCTCCCACAGGAACTTCCATACTACTTAGTTGGTAAAAGAGGCACAAGATGTTGCTTTTAGAACTAAGACATGAAAAAGGGACCCCCACTGTCAGTAGTTAAAATACTGAGAATTTGAGCTTACTTAGCTGGGGCTGGGGAACATTTTCCCTGGCAAATAAGCATGATTTATATCTGCAGTGTGGAAGGTGTTTGGGGAGAAGTTTAATCCCTAAAATGGCTGGAGAGCTACCTTGGACAGTTCAGCACTTTATTTAAGCTGATATGAAAGCATGCCTCTTTTCTCTAAAACCTTACTCAGTAGGCAATAAGTTTACTGAGCTTCACAGTACATCCCTTGGTAGGAATTAAGTCTTTTGATGTGTATCTTGTGGTACAGTGCTGTGATCCAAGCCATTGTAAGAAAAAGAGTCTTTTAGATCAAAAAGTATTTAGGGTTGGGGGGGATCAAATGGTGGGGTCATGTGGTCCCACCTCCCTGCTCAAGCAGGGTCATCCTAGAACACATACCATAGGATTGCATCCATATCGTTCTTGGGTACCTCCAGTGAGGGAGACTCCCCAACCTCTTTAGGCAATTTGTTCCAGTGCGTGCTCACCCACATAGTAAAGAAGTTCTTCCTCATATTCAGGTGGAACTTCCTGGGTATCAGTTTTTACCCACTGCCTCTTGTCCTATTGCTTGGCACCACTGAGAAGAGCCTGGCTCCATCCTCCATCCTCCATCCCTTCAGATACTTACAGACATAGATATGGTCCCCTTTCAGTCATCTCTTCTCAAGGCTGAACAGGCCCAGCTCCCTCAGCCTTTCCTCATAAGAGAGATGCTCCAGTCCCTTCATCAATTTTGTATCTCTGCACCAGAACCATTCCAGGAGCTCCATGTCTTTTACTGAGGAGCCCAGCACAGGATATAGCACTGCAGATGCAGCGTCACTAGGGCTGAGTAGAGGGGCAGGATCACTTCCCATGTCCTGCTGGCAACGCTTTTCCTAATGCACCCCAGGATACCATTGGCCTTCTTGGCCACAAGGGTACACCGGACTGTGGACAGCTTGTTGCCCACCATGACCCCCAGGCCCCCTCAGAGAGGTACTCTTGCCGTGCCTACAGATATTCTATTGATCAAAACACTAAAATCAGTAGCCTGAATCCTGAGATGTTTCAAAATCAAGATATTTCCATGAGACTGTCTTTTTAAAATTTAAACCAAACATCAGTCACAATGGAGGTATGCTCTATAATTAATAAAAAAAAAAAAACTATATTCTCTGTGCTGTGTAATAATTTTACTGAACAAATAGCTCCCAAGATGTACTTTTCATAATTTTTATATACAAAACCCCATAGAAGAATAAAGCTTTAGGAAATGATTTTACAGAATATGTTGCAATTAATCATGGCATACTGTGTTCCCAGATATCAATACCAAACTCACAAATCAGAAGCATCTATCACGGAGCATTTAAAATTGTAACATGCCCTTCTTGTCTTTGCAAATACAAATGATTTTTAAGATGCCCCACTGTTCAGCAGCAGCACTTAGCTTTCACCCAATGCAAATTAATCTACAAACAAGCACTGAAATCCTAAAGGTCTGATTTAGGGACCACATTCAGCATTGCCGCAGACATTTATTACACAATATTAATCTACTAAATGGAAAGTTTCTCTTTTGTAATCTTTGGGTAACTTAAACACATTTAGTAAAGGACAGCACACAAATATAACTTATAAGGTATCTTCTCCAAACAATGAGTTTGTGCTAACATGCAGAATAACACTACTTGCGGAATTAATTATTGTAGCTTTTAAAGCATTTGCAAACCATAGCTAGTACATTTTCTCCTTGACTATTTGATTCAGGGGCTATAGCACTTAAAATACAATGTTAGCATCTTCAAGGCTACATTAAATTAAAATGTCATACTAATCATAATTTACTTTTTTGTACTTAATTATTTAATTGTAGTCACATTTCATTAAACCAAACAAATAAAGTTCAGAATACTAAGTATGAGTGATTGTGCTTTATGCATTAATTCTATTGTGTTTCTAAAAAAAACCCAAAAAACAAAAACAACAAGCAACCTAACAAAACCATCCCAACTTAACAACCAAATTAAAAAATCTGACATAAATCTATTGAAAAGCCCAAACCATTGAGTTACCAAAACATTAGCAAGAACAAGGTTTCTGAAATATGCAAGCGTGATTACATTTTGAACTTTGTAATTTTAAAGCCTTTACTTTCATTGATGTAAGGTAATTAATTTTTACATCCCCTCTTCTTTCTCCTTAGATCACAGCAGAATTCAAACCAACAAGTGTGAGTGATTACCCACGCTTCCTCTAAAGGGCAGACAACACAAGTTTACAGAAACCTCGACCAAGACTACAAGTAGTTACAGAACATAAAACAAGGTTAACAGATATGCCTTCTTTGGGATAATACATTAGAAGGGGTTTAGGAATTTTGTATTAAAAGCTCATTTCAGATTATGCAGTATTTTCTCCTCCCTTCCACTGATCTGTGAAATAAAGCGGTAAACATGTTCTCTTCAATATTCATTTCGGAAAGAGTTTAGTTGCAAAATGATTATACTTACATAAATATAAAACCACATAATAAAGCAAAATATTTTTAATTAGTAAGCCAATCATAAATAAATTCACCTAAAATTAACAGAAGAAGCAGCTGTATTCCTTCTACATTGATACATTTTTTTTAGCATGTTTTAATAGTCAACTTCATTGTCTAGCCTGGGACAAAACAACTCATCATCATCGAGCACTCAACAATTCTGCACACTGAGCTAAGTCTTTTTTTTTTTAGTTACATTTTTTACATTTTCTTTACAAATGTAATACTTATGTACATTATATATTTTATTTCTACAATTGATTTACTTTACTGAAACTCTACAACTTTCACAGGGAATTTGCTGAAGTCTTTAGTAAATATGAATCATTCCTCTTAAAAAGAAATTCATATAAACAACCAACATACACCACTGCCCTTTGACATCTCTGTTAAGGATTTGGATCTGGAAGGGCAACTATAATAAATGTAAGAAAAAAGGCTTTACCTAATTGTACATTTTGTTAAGAAATATCATCCCACATAGCTACATAAACTCACCAGCTTGCAATAAACAGAGCACCATACTGCTGCACAACTTGATACGTGTACAAACCAATTTTAAAGTTTACTAGTGAAACAGCTTCATCACTCCTAGCACTTTGAGACTGAAGTAAATCTGCAAAATTCTTTTGGAAATGTATACTTCTTTAGCTGTAAAGCTTCCCAAACAGTGCTGTCACTGTATATTGTGAAGAACAAGCATCCACTTCTGTAACTTCCCATATGCTTCTCTCAGCCCATGCTTCTGTCTGAAGTCAGAATTTTTCTTCTATTTATTCCTTGGTCACTTACAAACCTGTTGTTGAATATTAAGTAAGAACTCATAATATGAGAAAGCTGCTTCTGTCCGATCCTCAATTAAATGCTGAAAAAAATCTGTTTTGGCAGGGTTCTCATCTCTGAAAGAAGAGAGGAAGGTATTGAGCAAAATCAAACACTGAGCAAAAAAAAAAAAAAATCCACTGCAAAATTCAAACAGAGGCCTAAAGTCTAAAAAATTGCTTACTGACGTTTGGAATCTACATTCAGTCCAAAGTCTAGGAAAAAACCCTAAAGTTTGCAATACGCTATCAAACAACAGCATCTTTTTAAGAAGTATAAAATGGCAGAAAAACAGGTGAAATACAGTACCTTGTAGAAACACAAAAAAGCAAATGTAAAAATTATTTTGTGTTGGAAGTTAAAAGTTAACAAATATTGGGGGTGGCAATGAAAAAAGGCAAAAAATTATATCTTTGGTTACCTGTAATCTCAGTCTCAACAAAACAGAGAAGGTAAACAGGTCAAAGACCTAGTATCCATAATTATTGTCCCAATAAAAATTATCTGGGACACAGTCCTCTGTACTGGTATTGTACAGTGGTCTCTCAGAACTACTTGCAACTCAAGCAGCAGCCATCATGCCAACAGCTGAAGAGCTTCAGTCCTTTATTTCAGCATTATTTCTCTAAACAAGTCATTATACTCTCTAAAAGTGATCTCCTGCCCGGCTGAGTAAAATGAGTATTCCAGCAGTGAAATGTAGTCTCAAGTATAATAATTTTATGGCATTTAAACTTCTTTAAGTGGGTCTTGGCTTGAAAAGGCTTCAAAACTTGCCTCATCTATCATAAATCAGCTGCTGTCCTATGGAGTTCAGTAACAAATACATACAATCATTTACCTATCTACAGATTACTTATTTTACTTCTTTTTTATATGCATATATTGAAACTATAAAAGCTGTAACAGAAATTAACCTGGCTAAGTCCATTGACCATAAGGACATCCATTGCTTTAGTGTATTCTTAATATAAAAATATGCAACGAATTCCTACCAATAAAACTATTAGTTTAACTTGCACTAGATTTAAAGATGACCTTTGTCACTAAGCAGTTTTAGATAAACAGCATTATATCAACCGGAAAGGTGATGTTATTCAGATATAAGCACTTTTCATCAGTTTTAATCAGAAATTGTAAATACAAGCTGCCATTAACAACTTAGTATCTAACAGAAATACTTACTTTATTACTTGAAGAACTGGACTTAAAGGTCTACTGTCTCTAAGCCAAGATATAAAAGATCGTGTCCTTTCTGAAGAAAGAGCATCTACCTCAGGAAGCTGCGTCTGGTTGAAGGTAATGGAAAGAAGTCATCATCTCTTATTATCAAAACTATTTAAAAAACTATTTAGGAGAAATAGATCCTGAAAGTTGTAGCATGACTCAATCCATAATTTCTATTGAGAAACTAGCAACCATCGATTTATATATACAGATTTTTCTTCAGCTTTAGCATTTAAGTACATCTTTAACACAAACAGCATTTGAAGTGCAAAAGATTTTAGAAAGCAAGTTAATTTGAAAAGTCATCTTTTCAAAATGCTGCTTTGCAGTCTTCTTGCCTTTATCTTCCCCTGGCAATCAAGTTCCTACATGTTGTACTACGCATCACTGAAAAGACGAGCAAAACAAGAAGTGAAATCTGAATTGCAAGTAAATTTCAATGCAAAGATTATACTGGACTATTTGGTTGGGGAATAAGGTTAAAAATTGAATTAAAGCCAACTCTTCAGCCAGTATAACCTTTTAAGACAATCAGTATGACATAAAAGAATTTATTTCAAAATTAAAGTAGTTCCATTGTTATCTTTGTAGAATGGAGCACACAATTTAAAAGCAAAGATAAATTTTATGTTAGTTTTTGTCTCACTTTCAATATAAAAAAGCTATATAACCTTTAGAAAAAAATTACCCTCCTTCCCCTATCTGAGATCTTCCTGAAAACTCTATTAACTAATACTTACCACCACCAGAGGAGCCACTTTTAAATTGCCAATACATGCAAAACACAAAACTCTAAACAAGCAGTCCAATTCTACAGTAGTTTCTAGCTTACCACTCTTAACCTGTTCTTCTAATTACCACTTTTCACTTCCCCCCTTGATACTATGGAAGCTTTATGAGCAGAAAATCTTCCTATCTTTCTAAACTAACACATTTTTGGTACTATGTGAATATAATAATTTGATTCTGAACTTTTCTAGAGTGTCTTAAAAGGGTCCTTCCTTACCCGCCAATTGTTGGCATTTTGGAATCACTCCTCATGGAACAGGAGAATTGTCTTTATTTCCTGCTCTGTTTCATACACTAGACTATAGGTTAGAGCATAAAGACCCCTCCACCAAAAAGCACATCCAAGGGTCTTTGATGTTCTGATAGCTAAAAGCATTTTTTAACTCTTACCCTTACAGGGGCCTATTGTTTCATACCCTAGATTCGGTATCTCACACCAGATTCAGAGAAGGCTTCTGAAAACCATGGTATCAATAAAGTAACTCTAATAATCACCAATAACACACCTGAATAGACAGTTTTCATATTCATTCTGTGAAATTCCTTCCTATTCTTGTGAATGCACATGTATTTCTATTAAAAAAAAATAAAAGGAGTAACGTATGGAGCAACTCTTTGGCATTTCACGAATACCAAACTTTACATGTTTACGTTCGTTCCTTGAAAACATCTGACAACTTCTATTTGGCTCCTATGAAACTGACAAGAGGTTAGAAGGTACCCAATAACCCCCCCCCCCCAAATTCATAGTTACATAATTAACAACTAAAAGTGCAGAAATAAAGAGATTAAATACCAATTCCGAGTGTAAGCACTGTACAGATCAACTTAAATGCCTACCATTTTCTGTGGTACTGATGCATAGTTTGGGTATCCAAGGACATCTTTTATGAAGTTGTTATCGCAGTTTTTCCCAATCCAAATGTAAAAAATCTGCAAGATACCATAATCAGTTTTAGTTAAGGCCTTGCATACATTTTAGAGAAAGAGACAAGTGGTGATGCAATAGGAATAATAGCAGAATAATAACTTGCATGCAAATGAATCACTTGAGCACTCCAGTTTCACTTCATGCATACGTATCTATATTCATTATTTGCACATTTATTTATTAGTACATTGGTAATTTTTAGAATAGATCATTAAATGTAAAAAAAAATACAGGTAGAATGGAAATACTGAAAGAATGAGGATGCAGGACACATCTATACTAGAAGAATTAATGCAGTAACTTCCCATGTTACCTCCTCAAATGAAAACCCTCAAATTTTATAAAGTCACATCACTGTATTGGTTACTGCCCACTGACTTCCCAATCTAAACAAGTCACAGTAAAGCGTCGATTACCAAAACATATTACAGTAATTATTTCAGATATCTGGAGACAGATGATGGTTTGACATTCACACTCAGCCCTGAAATCATAAAAGGTTTAAAGCACTTTCTAGACTGCCATTTGAGTAGCATAATGCTTTATCCAATTAAGTGTGTTTTAGTGTAATTTCTACGGATACCTTAAAATGTATCTACAGATTTTGTTCACTTTCCACAATTCCCTCACTTTTCCATAAAACCACTTTATTTGTGTGTAGCTGAAAAGGTTCCTGCATCAATGAGAAGTGTTTTGTTAAAGACTGTAGTATATGCAATTTAATAACCATAAAAGAAATTTTGGAAAATAAAAATATATTAATTCCAGAAAAAACACCCTGATGTGAACTCCTGATGTATTCTGACCAGCCTACTATGAAAAAAAAAAAAAAAAAATCAGCCTCTGAAGCCTCAAAGATACTCCTTGGATCAAAATATGAAAGATTTTCATTGAAACACAGGTTACTGTCAGGTTATCTGGAATGCTGATTCAGTACACTGTTACTGTTTAGAGTTGACTGCTTTTAATAACACTGCATGCATTGCCTCTTTTTTCTTTCAAAAAAAAAAAGTGTGTAAAACTTGTAACTTTTTTAACTTACTGAACCACAATCCATAAGAAAAGCTCCTTCTCTTGTCAACTTCTCTGCAGACAACTTTTGAAGAGGTGGTTGAGGAACAACTCTGTCATTTACATGTATTGTACTCTGTAACAAAACCAATACTCAATAACACTAGAATTTTACCTTTAAACAGGTAAAGGAAAACAGGAAAACCACTGCTGATCTCCAGCAAAATTTTGAGGATCCTCACGTAACAAAATACCATGTTAAGCCTAAAATGATTATGTATACCACGCAGTTCTAGAATGTTACTTAACTTAAAGCCTACTTTATGACCTAAAAAATAATAATGGAAGTTCATTTAGGTTGCTTATGTAACATTTCTGATGCTACAGATGTCAGTATTGCAAAATAATTCTAGTGCTGACCCTTGAGTGTCAACACCCTCCACTAATTCTTTTCATTGCAATCAACTTTACTAGAAATGCTGCCAGAGCAGAACAACATCAAATGGTATTCGCTATAAGGGTTCACTATTTTACTGCATTCGATTAACAGCAAGTTCCTTGATTTAACATCCTGCTTGAAGTGATCCACAGGTTTCTCCACAGAGCACTGTGACTGATCCGATTAAACAATCTGGCTGTTAGCAATGACATTATTAAAAAAATATCCTCCCCCAACCCCCAGTATTTTCAGATAAGAGCTGCTTCCCCCTCAAATACAAAAATAAGATGGATATCTTAAGAACCTGTGAAGCGTTCTACAAATGATGTAGGGAAAAACAGTCTATAGACTAAGCACATCTGCATGTAGTAAAAGATTGTTAAAAAAAATAAAATCCCTATTTAAAAATTTCATCTTATAATGACAAAGATTAGAAGCTTTTGGGGATTTATACATAATTATGAATATGAAGCTACTGAATTGCACTTGGGAAAATTCCAAGCTTTACTCAATTGTCTCAAGAATCAAGTGTTAAGAGGAAGGGAAATGGACAAAAACATTAAAAAATAATTCTGTATTATATACGATATTCTAAAGAAGTAAGAAATTTAAGAGCAGCCTCTGTCACAAATACTTTAAACTGAAGTAATATTGATAGATTAGCACTCTGTTATATTATTTAAAATGTGTTTTGTCAATAATTTCAATAGGTGAAATTAGCCCTATTTTTTGTATTATAGTACTAGGAAAAAACTATTTCTCGAAATAACTAGAAATAACTGATCTGAAAGCCTCTGCTAATAAAACAGGATCTCCTAAAGACACTGGTGGTTCTTTACGGGACATGCACACTGAATACAGCATTTCAATCTAAGTGCCTCAAAAAAACCAAGGCTAGTTGAAGTTGGCTTCTCAAATGCTGGGAAGGGTGGAGCACAAAAAGACTAACTAATCAATTCCTCTGGAAAACACTGAGTTTAGACTTGCCTATCTGAGTTTATGAAATACCTGAAAAGAAACTCCGAAAACTCAAAACAGATAGGTCAGAGGTTGTGCTGAGCAATACCAGTGCCAAAGAAACGACTCAGTTTATCATATAATACTTAAGAGCAAACTCCCACACACACTTTTCCAAAGGTAGCAACTACAAATCCATAAAAACTTACTTAAAAAAACCCCTTATTTTTTCAATTATAACTAACTTTGACCTCAAATAAAATCCTGTCTTGCTTCTTACTATTAAAAAAGTGCATCCATTTCCTAGGCTACCTCCGTAGAACTTGAATTAATGAAATCTGGTTTCATGCATGAAATACTCTCTCAGTCTGATCATAACCACTGAGAAGTACAATTCTGTTTTATCCATTTCAGTCTGAGAAACCACTAGAAGGCTGTTACTGCAGGCAACTTTATCTGATTTCAGTATATGAAACCTGGAATCATCCACTAGATCTACCTCACCCATTTCTCCCAGACAGGTGTAAAACACAAAAACATACCAAAGATGTTTCCAATGCGTAATCTTCTCTGCTTTTGTTGTATAATAGAAAAACGAAATTATTGTGGCCAGTGAAACAAGATTAAGGAAAACCACAGTTTTGCTCATAACAGACTACTGTACTTGCAACTCAAAACCTGAAAACAAGTATTTTTCTTGATTTTTTATAACTTATGGAGAATAATAACAACTTAAATGATTACAGCACAACATTGGGTTTAACAGGCCACTAAAACTAGAAAATGCTACGGACAGGTTTCATACATTACCTCATCAGTCAACTTGTCTATTCTGTACAAGTTGGGATGTATCATTTTCATCAAATGAACTAGAGGCTGGCTCTTCATCTGGCACATTGCATATACACGATCATCCAAGCGAGTGCTCGTGCCTGTCCTGAATGCTTTCTGTAAGAGAACAGTGTTGCTGCTCAAACAGACCCTGTATTTTGTGTCACATCTAAACAGTGCATTTCAGAATTTTGAAAGTGTCAAGCAAAGATGGCAAAGCTTTTTTATAGAAATGTATCTTACTGAGATAGATTAGAATCTGAATCATAGAGCTTGAACAAAATAAGTTTAAAACATAATCCATTCTCTCTCCTTACTGATAAAAGAAGGGATAAATTTCCCCATCAGTTTGTCTAAAATTTGCATGCAACTTTTACTCTTGACAAATTCTACTGCCCTCTGAAACTCACCAATGCAAGCTACTATGGAAAGATATGAGATGAGCAGAGTCCAAGCAAGATACTTATGTGCATAAGATTAACTCTGATTTTACAGTAGTAAGAATTCAATGTTAAGGGAAAACTTTGGAAGGGAAATATACTTTCATGTTTCATAGCAAAAACTAGGCTCTCATAGGATAAAATTGGTTTTGTAACTCCTTCCTACTGAATTTTTCATATCCCTTTAAAAGCAATTGTTAAACAATTGCTGTGAGAAGCAACACAATGAAGTGAGCATCATGTTTTGGCTCAATGGAGAATATTCCTATAATCAAAGTTCACATTCACTTCTACAGCAAAGCTAAGTACATCAGTCCTCCTTGGTTGCCATAAGTATTTTGGTTTTGTTTGGTTTCTCTATATCCCAGGTTTTTCTGTTGTTAAGAAAGATGAAAACCAACAAAAAAAATGAAAACCAACCCCTAAACAACTGTTTTCTCAGCCACTCTTATTTCTGTCTTTTACATGGATCTTCTTTATAATAAATGGTCTGGTTTTTACCCATCATTAACTACATTATTTATGCAAGTACCAAAAGATCATAATCAATGTATTAAAGGCTGAAGTAATCACTAAGCCAAAGAAAATAAGTGATTATGATTACATCTCTTACCAAACTTGCATAAAGGTTTATTCATCATAACAGAACAAACAACTCTCAGACATGAAAACCTTTAAGCTATGAGATTTATTCATAACAAAACCCTGCAGTAAGTTCTTTTTATGTATGATGTTTGGTAATCCAAAAGAAAAAAGCTGTAACTACTTCTATGTGACCTTTAAACTATATCACTTGAGTTTCTGTAATAAATTTCACTTTATCTCCATGGAAACCAGTTTTTCTTTTTGGAACTTTAAAGTACAAAGTATATGTATTGAAAAATATTTAGCTTGTTTTTCCTCCATAAAATAAAATTGAAGCAGTACTAATAAGCAGCTTTCAACAATCTATACCAATGAGCTGCCAAAATCTGAGTAATGCTAACTGTAACAGTCTAGACATACTTCTTTTCATTGTAAAACAATATAAAACATAAAAAAATCAAAATTAAATAAACTAATGAATGGTTCAGACACCAGTAATTTAAAATAAGCTAATATAGTCATCTTCTACATGACAGTCCTGTAAGTATAAAGATAACAACACAACTTTCATAATTTTAGAAAAGTGTGGACATTGCTTGACCTAGAACTGAAGAATTCCTCAAATGGAACAATGAACTAAATATCAAACATTAATCCACTAGATTATACATACCTGTTTGAGAAGAGCCAAAATATAGAGTGGAAACAGCTTGAGGGAATTTGGTGCTATCAGCATGGACTGCTGCAGATTTGAGGCAGTTGACATGTATGCTGCCAAGGAGTCTACCACGGCATTAACTAAGGCATCTCTTGCATCTGCAAGACTAGATGAAACTGAGCGATCCACAGCTGTTTGGGGTAGAAGGAGAGAAGAAGTTATTAGAGATGGTCTCATTAATTCCCTTGAATTTTGAAAATACTGGTTGAGTCTCTGGGTTATGCTTTAAGACTAAAAAAAACACCCCGAAACCACACCTGAGGTCCTAATTTTTTTTAGGAGCAAAATAGATGACCGTCCATACTGGAACTCACTTTCACAATTCTTAAAAATACAGTGTGGCTAATTTTGGCTCCATAGTTTGAACTCTTGGACAATTGAAAGAAATTTTTAAAGCTGTCATATATAGTTAAGTCTAAATATAAATCCTGTTTTAAACCTTATACAAATAACTGCTATTGCTGAAACTCTGCTGCCCAACCTCCAAGGTAAGATTTGCAGCAATTAATTTTGATTTTGACACTCCCCTCCTCCCCCCCCAAGAAAGTTCTCATTATTTTCTCCATTATTTCAGTGGCATAATTGTGATAAATGTAAATGCAGTTTCATCTTTCTCTGCTGAGCAAGGGCTTTAAATTCTTTGACTGGAGGAAGCCACCTGCTGGACTGAATGTGCATTTAAGAGGAAATGACAGAACTGTCTGGGTTTGAAGGGACCTTAAAGATCATCTAGTTCCACTCCCAAAAGATGTAGATTTATTTCTTCTAATTGATTTCACTACTAATATACAACATAGCTTATACTAAAATGCTGCACAGAGTCACACATATTCAAATGGCAGAGATCTGCCTATGAAACAGCTACTTATGACACCTGCAAGTTGGGAGAATAACAAACCTCAACCCAGCAACAGAATAGAAGCACAGAAAACTAATACTTAGATACGCTGTTGTCAGAAGTTGCCTTTTAGTCTCCAGCAACTCACTAAAATGAATCACTGTCTCTTAAGTAATCCTAGAATGTTAAAGTTTGAGATAAAAAAATGAGAGTTTTGATCCAAATATTCTTTGTTCTTTAATAAACTCTAGAGAATGTAAGAAGGCTCCTTTTAAAAGATTAGGGTCAAGCAAGTATTCAGAAGAAGGAATATTTCAGTTCAAAGTTTCGGTATAAGTTTGATTTTGTCATCTTTTGCATTCTCAGGCTTCAGTGGGTTCCAGTTTAATACCCAGGCTTCCTTCACTATTTCATTTAAATGGCTGGCAAAATTAAGAACATACAAAGAAATGCTTGAATCTTGCTGGTCTGTACTCACCCATGTTGGCTAAGAGGCAGACAACTGCTTGCACATCTGCTCCTGCATATACATCAGCCAGCGAACTTACTACGGGCAAGCAAAGTGTGTGCACTCGAATGCGACGTTCACCTAAGAGAAATCAGTGGAAATCATTATGCATTATCTCCTGCTAGAAGTGTACAAATTCAGTCTTTACAGCACATCTACTCTCATCTGAGATGCACCCATTTTATAGAAACGTACCAGTCAGGAAACTGATTTAACACTGTCTCTCATTCCTGTTTCAACCTGTTCAATTCTGCTCTAAAGCAGCACAAGTTGAGTTACAACATCCACAGTGTCTTGATCCTACAAATGAAGTACATAGATTTCCATCCCAAAATTTTGTGGCATCTTCCAGTATAGAAATTAGCTGCTATTCTTTAATGCCCACCCAATGTAGTAGCAACTCGTTCCAATTAATCACAAGTCTGTGAATTTGGACAAAGTGCCTGCCAAACATGTTACTGCTTATAACAATGGCATGACTTGTAAGTAAAGGATTCTATCTGAATCAGATGTAAGATGGAGATTAATCACATTAACCCATCAAAATAACCTTTATAAGGATTTCCATTATGTGATTAACTGCCAAGTAGGCTCACACGAGCCTTGAAAAGATTCTCTTAGGCTGTGGAACCAACTATACAAACATTATGTTACAGAAAAAGCCCACTGGCCAATTAATTTGAATTTATTTACCTTTGCTGGAAGTATACAGAAGAGCTGTTTGAAAACAAACCAAAGATGTGTCGGTCAGACTCTCCTCGATGGACATTTGTACTGCAAATCCAGCATCAGGATTGACATTAGCAAGGGACAACAAATCAGTAGATCGTACAAAAAAGTTCCCATGGAAAGTATGTATTGAAAGACCTAGAAGCAGATTAAATAATTCAGAATGAGGTTAAAACAGCATGGAAAACTCTTATCAATAACTAAAATCCACAGCCCTCAAGCTAGGTTTAAGAAAACAGAAAAAATTCCATCATGCAAAACCAATTACACGAATCATCAGACATTTCAGCATGATCCTCTAGAGTTCGTGTTCGATTCTGAACGCTCCAAACTGAATGATGCCCTTACACTACACGCCAATTTAAAGTGAGATGGTGCCATCAACTAAAGAGCAAAACAACAAACACCAAAAGCTAATGTAACTTACATAGCAATTACCTTACTCTTCAGAAAAAGAGAAATAACACGAACTTCAATGTTGCTAAACACTTATGCACAATCAAAATGATCGTTAATGTGCTTACACCAACTTTTCCATATAAATCGGTATTTAAAACATACCCTTTGTACATCTTATGCGCATAACTGCTTCAAATCCGATCTTTCTTGTAAGGTATCTTTTCAGGTCTTTTTGCAACTTTTCAGCCTGAGCAGGATTATGGGTACGGTGGAAAGAGGGATAGTAATAGATGCATCCAGCAGAATACTTGGACATGCAAGCTGCAAAGAAAAGATATGGTTAAGAGGTAAAATTGTAACATGAAGTCAGGACACAAAAATTGTGTCCAGCCTTCCACAAGACACATCTATCTTCATCATTTTCTTCATATGACCCACACCTATAAGACAATCAGAACTGGCCCAGCGTCAGGCCACCGAAGACAGTCATGAGCCACCACAATACTCAATGAGCTAATTATACACTGAGCTCAATAAACACGCCTCCTCTGGCAGCTAAGACTGAAGTGCCTGCTGAAAAATTCACTGGTGCGGAGGCAAAATTAAGTGTGTGCACAGAGACAAATCTTGGATTAATATCAAAAGATGAAAACTCTGTTCTACCCCTATGATTAAACTTTATTTATTCCTTGCCATCTGGTTGCTTCCTGTTCTTGAGCAGAAGAGTACCTTCTCACTTAAAACTGTGAAATCCTAGAATAAGTTGTCTGATACCACCAATACAATATTTCTGTTCTTTACTGCTATCAACTTCAAAGTCAATTCCATTGTAGCATGAGCTGCAATAACCAAAGTGCAAAAATATTTACATGATTTACATGAAGCAGCCTATGCTTCTAGAGAAAGACAACAGTGCAGAAAAAGGGAATGAGGTACTCCTTACCGAGAGAAGCTAGATCAGAATATTGTGAACTTAAGAGAAATAAATCCACAGCAGTCTGCTGGCCTGAACAGTCCAGTGCCAACTTCTTATAAAAGTCCGTTGCTGGACCAAGATGCTGGACCACCTTTAGTGAATAAATCATACAGGGAAGAGTTAAGACAACAATCGTGCTTTTTAAGAGTTCATGGAACAAAAGACATACTATTCAGCAGCAAAGTATCATAAGAAAGTTTCCTTTAAACAGTAACTTACAGGCATTCCCACCTGCAGAAATTATTTTCCTTATGCTCCATATTATTTAAGTTTGCACTTTCAAGCAGCTATGATCCTACTTTTGAGGAAGTTTACATGCTCATACAAATAAACATTTATGCAACTATGTACCACTTCTTGGATGCTGTGAACTACAAGGCCTTAAAATAACAAGAAATCATGTTTTAGATCTACAATTTAAATATCCACAATGATGAAAAACTCAGGTTGATATTAACCGAGTCAAAAATACTTGCAGTTTCTTTTGCTTGCCAACAGAAACTAGGAACCGAAGGTCCAAAAGACAGCTCATGCACTTTGAAACAAGTAACACCACACATACATATGTGATCTTAAATGTATAACTATAGATATAATTTAACTTAGTGAACTGCTATAAACAAAAAGCAAGCGTTGATCTGCAGAACTACACAAGTCAGAAAGACTTGGTCAGTCCTTAGTCTCATGAAATGAATATTAAAGGAAGTTTTTTACCTTTGTGCTTGACCTTTGATTGGGATCTTCTCTGGAATGCAAAAGCCCCGCTCCCAAGGATGGTAACTGAGTTTGAAAGACCGATATCCGACCACCCGTTGGAGACATCAGTTTAAATGCAGCCTGAAGAGCAGGGCCCAATGCACTGTGTGTTTCTCTTGTATTGGTGAACATATTTGGTAACGCATTCAATAGATCTTTTATCAACTGCAGAACAGATTGAAAGGTGTTTTATGAGCTTTACAAGCTTGAGATTTTCTGCTGGTTTTAAACTGTTTATGCTGTTTTTCTACTGCCATAACTGAAGTGACACAATGTGTACCAAATATTTCAGTTTACACACTAAGGAAAACAAAGGCATAATTTTAGAGGTTGTGATGTATCAAACGAATTACATGTAATACTTGTATAATTAAAAATTAGCATTGGAACTACATATTATAGAGGTAAATTTGAATTCAAAGTTTAACAGGACTATCTAATTTGAATATTTAACTCTTCAAATTTAATTATATATTTTAAGCAATCATACCTCTTTGCTTTCATGGAGATTTACAAGTAAACTATCTGGTGTAGGCAGGAAAATATCTGCAAGCAGAATGGAAGAAAACATTAAAGAGAAAAATAATGTTAAAACAGAACAAAACATTTCACTGCCCACTGCTACTCATACCATGAAATAGTCTATTTTCTGATATGTGTGTTAGGGAGAAAAATACAGTCTATACAAAGCTTGTCTTAGTCAAAGCAAAATTATGTTTTGAATTTCACATTTTAAACATCACCTATTCTATAGTTAGTGTAAGACTACTTTTCAAAAATATGTTCACTATACATTCAATAACATTGACCTAAAATCAGAATAGTTGAGAGATTCTAATCTTTCTTCTGGGGAAAAGATAAATAACAGATTCTCAAAAATTCGGCTTCCATTTTCTTTTTACTTACCATCAATATCTGAGACAATCAGCATCTGAGGCTGAGATAAACCTTCTTGCAAGTTGTAAAACTGAACAGTGCTGTCAAACGTTATGAACCCTATTCTTGTTCTTGAGTCTCCAGGCAGCCTGAAGCATTGAAAAATAAACTATTAAGCCCTAAATCTCTCTCTCAACACATATACATACTCAGAGCTCCTGCTGATGTTAGCAGAAACTCAGCTCTAGTGTACAGGAGTGAAGGGAGAACATAAGAAAAGAGATCTGAAACATGAATACAAGTAATATTCCCTCAGTATTTTCTGAAAAACTGGAATAATGAGACAGATTACAAAAGCAATGTTATGGACAAGCACTCACTAATATATTGATATTTTGCTCCAAGAGGGAACCTAATAGGTTCAATTAGACATTACACTGACACATGAAAGAAGGCAGTTCTTCAGTAGAAAACAGAGCATTCTGCTCTTTTGTAATTCAAAAAACCCATTTACTAATACAGTTACAGAGTACTTACAACTCTAAACCGAAATCCAATGTCTTTACTATGCAACATACTTATTGCTCATGGGGACCATATTTCAATAAATAGCATTAAAAATATAAAATTAAAAACTAAAAGCAGTTTCTCAAATAGAATATAAAACATCAGCAAGGGCTGAAAATCATGACAGCAATCAAAAGCAATAAAGGCAAGTATTGTTGTTACCATCTAGGTATATAAATGAACTGGATGTACTGATTTTCCTATAGATTTTGCATGGGATTTTTTGGATTTTCCTAAAATAATTTAGCATGTTTCTGAGATCCTGTTAACAAAATACCCATAAAAAACTGAACAAAGAAGGACTGAACTAATAAATGGAAGAATTTTATTGTACATATTGGTTTCTTCATGAGAAATGAAAATCCAGTTGCCCATGAAAAATTTGTAGAAAGAAATTTGCAAGCCTTCACAGGATTAGTTGTCAAAAGACATGAACACAGTGAAGTTTATCAACCCTCACTCAAATAGCACCAGCAACAATCCCATGAATGCTGTCCCAGTGCAAAAACGTGAACAGATAGAAAGTGGCACAGGTAGATCTAGGTAACCATGATCTGGAAAATCCAAACTGACAACACAACTCACACAGGCAGTGTCACACTAGTGGTTACAACATTCCAGTATGCAGTGCCGGGGTCATTTCAGCACAGGAACCAGACAATTTAATCCCTGTAACTTAGTTCATTTTTGTTGCTGTCGGCAGAGGGGAACACTGCAGTGTATATATCTTTGTACAATCAACATGTTGCTAGAAGTTATAGCTAAATATTCTTTGCAGATAAGTAAGTAAATTATATGCAGATACACCTTTAATCATATTCAGGGAAAATATCCCTCAGCATATAAATTGCTTCAACAGCTGGGGTTTTTCTGGTTTTATTTTTTTTTTTTGGTAGTTTAGATTCTTTGGTTGGTTTTTGGTTTTGATTTTTTAGAGATGTAAGCTGCATTTCAGAATTCCAGGCAACTGAGCTTCTGCCCTTTAGGGACAGGATGTTTAGACACTATGCAAGTTTTTTTTCAAAATTGTAAATTAGTATTGTTCATAACAACATGTCAGGTAATTTGAAAAAATTGTTTATTCTCTTACTTGTCTAGGTTTTCCAGCAATGACTGGCAGACTATTGTCAAATATCCAGCCTCTACTGCATTATGAGACACATCTAAAACAAATAAATATACCGCAGGCTGAGGAGGACGAAGCTACAAAGTAAAAAAAAAACAATAAAAAATGTTTAAAAATCATATTCAAAGAAATGGGTAAAATTTATTAATCATTAAAAAGGGAAGCGGGAAAAGGGAATAATTAGAAAAATGCCAAGTATACAGTACGCAATAAAAGCAGTTTACTAAGAAACATGAAGATAGACTTTACCACAATTCCCAGTGGTTAATAACTGCTATTTGTAATAAATATAGTGTTATACTTCAGAAAAATTTGGTATTTTAGTCCCTCCTTCCACCAGTCAACTCATTGATGAAAGATATGGAATTCACTCTTCTGTACTTCACTGCTCTCTCAGTGTGATACATTAAACAGGGTTAAAACATTCTACCTACATCCTTTTCCAAACTCTGTAAGGAGCTCTGTTTATTCACTGCCAAATGTCCCTGCCACAATGTTTCAATTAAAAGACAAGAGAACAACTTATTTTTGCTGCTGTTAATAACGTCAGTATGTCCCAGGCGTTGTTTAACTTTCTTGGAGACAAGAATACTATCACAGCAATCGTAAGCTGACTACTACTAATAATTTCTGTCACAATTACTGACTGAAAATTTGAAGCTAAATTAATTTGCTAGTTATTCCATTACTGGTCTTTCAAAACCTCCTCAAAACAATTGGGAAAGCCAGAAATTACATTGCACTGGCTTCAAATCTGACTGTGCCACATTAAACTACACTGGATGACAACACACACTGAATTGCCTTCAATTGACAAGCCTTTCAACGTCTGCATTAGCAAAAACTCAAAATATGAATTTTAAAAATTCTTTAGTGTTAAGAGGACCTTCACAGGAAACTTAATACACACCACCGGAGCAATATGCAACATTAATTTCAAACGCTTTTATATTAACATGCAATTGCTCAAGTTACCACGAAAACTTTTTTTACCATATAGTCTGAGGAAGCAATGAATTCCACTGTAGAATTTTGCACCTCTGGCCGTTTATGAGGCTCACCATAAGACCGTGTCAGAGGATTATACATAAATTCTTCAGGAACTATAAAAAAAAATGTAATACACATCATATTTTTGTCAGCAAATAAAAAACATTACTGCAGCTACAAGCAAAAGTAATGTGGACACACTGCAATTATCACAACAGGAAAAATTTCACATTAAGGATACATAAAATTAAAGAACACTTCAAAGTGTTCCCTTTGAAGCAACACTTCAAGCAACATTCAAGTTCAGTAACTGGAAAGAAAAGAAGGTTTATTTTAAATAGCACTATACCCCCAACTATAAAACACCAATGCAAACAGAGCATTCCACACCAAGCAGCAATCTGTGTTGCTTCTCATAACCCCTGGCCTGGATTGCAGACAGTAGTAGCTGTCCATCATGTTTCCATTTGATATTGCAACAGCAGTCAATGGAATAAGCTGAATTCATTATATGAGTAATCAGCATTATATGAATACATTTTCTTCATCTTCCAGAAGACTGCAAAACACATTTGAATTAAGATGTTTTTTAAAATCTCTGGATCATAAGAACACTGGCACTTTAATCTACATTTTAATCTGAAGTCTTCCATGGACTGGTATGATGCAAATGCTTGAAAGAGATACTATAAAGGCAAGCATCTCCTGCTACGAAACTTACCATCATTAACTCTATAGCAGAGATTGCATTTCCACCTCCTTTGATCAATGAAAGAAACAAAAGGGTTGATGTATGTCCTGCAGGATCTGCATCTTACTATTGTGCTTGATGTTATTACTGGTAATTGCTAAAAAGAAACAATGGAAAGCTGTCACAAAGGTATATGATACATTTCATGGAAATGTGCAGTACAATTCATAAAAGCTTCATAAGACTACATATTCTATCACGTTCCTTTTAGCTTTTTAGTTTATTTTCATAAAATTATGATGCCCTACTAAAAATAACTTCTCCGTTAAAAACAAAAGAAATACCATTTAATTATTGCCTCAATCTAATATCACAATCAAAGATGTAGTAAGATTTTGAATGAAATTACTATAAATTACAGTTACTATGGCAAGAAGAATTATGAAAGACAGGACCACTTTGAGTGACTAAATACGACTGACAGCAAACCTTACACAAAGAACACTTTTTATAAAAAGAAGTTATACCAGACGGTTATTCACCTTTTTACATAAATACTAACAAATCAGATGGCGAGGAGGTGCTTAACACTTATAAATACATCTTCAATCTTATACTGTGCTTACTTTCTACCAAAAGCATTAATCAGGCCAGTAACACACTCAACATGAGCACAAGAGGGCTCTGTAAACACCTTTTCAAGAGATATCTGACAGTTGTGAGCCCACAACACAGAGCAGTACTTCACTGCTTCAGAGAACCACAGGAAAGGAAAAATTTCTCCAAAGCTCCTCCATTATGAATTTCAGTGAAGTAGCAATTTCAAGGCTTTTTTTCCCCTCCTCCTACGTCCCAAACAATTTTTTGGTACTTCTGTTAAATTAGGACTGAATAGTTCATTGTAATTTTTTGTTTGAATGAAAACAGGACAAATATTGTATATATTAAATATATAAAATATGTATATATTAAATACACACTCTAAAAAAACAAAAGTATGATACTTTACCGTTAGGTCCCTGAAGGGATGCAGCAACAAACCCAAAGGAAGCTTAGCTTTGTTTAACAAAGCCTGTGTCTGAGGAATATTTGTCAATGTACATCGAAATGAGCTGAAAGGAAATAAAAACATTACATTGAAAATGAAATTTAAAATTATGTTAAAAACATTGTGTTAACACCAGATTTTAAAGAACTCGGACGTTTAAGAAATCCTGTGTTTTACAAAGCTGATTTAATAAAAAACAAAATGCAAAGAGCTTTAAAGAAAGGTCTCCTAAAGAAACAAAAAAAATAGTCCCCCCACTCCCCAGTTTAATAGTTCATCAGTGTAAGTATACCAACACCAACTTGCAATAAAGAATCAGAACTGCTTTAGGTACAACATTCAATGTAAAACTATGTATTTTTCTGTTCATTATAAAATTTTTTCCAGTGAAGGAACTACAGAAGGAATATAGTATTTACTAGTTCTCAGTAAACAATATTCATATAAGAAAACAGTAGAAAAGGATCCCAAATACTGAGTAGACTCAAAATATTTTCTTTTGTGTAACGTGGAGGATGGACTTCAAGCTAATTTAAGCCAAAAAAACCCAGTGCACAAATAGTGGTGTCCAAAATGTTCCACACCTAAGAATGATTTCTAGCCCCGTTTTCTGGTGGGACTGTGTGTTGTCACTAGAGTAGTAAGGACACTGAGTCACTTTGGGGCAACAAAGAATACTTATTTTGGAATTACAAATAAAATCATTAAGGAATAGCACTTGCCGTTGTACCTGGCTGCACTTGACCTGGGACTGTTGATAACACTAATATCAACTAGAGGTAAAAGGATACATTATTCAATGTATTCAGGCATGATCATAACACTTTTCCGGAAAAAATCTCCTGCAATGTTACAAAAATATTCTACTGCATAACATTAGGGTGTTTATTAAAAGACTTTTTTTTTTTTTTAATTAATAAAATATTAAAGGTACAGATTAAGCAGACTTCTCAACATATTAGGAAATAAGTTATACTCCCACTGCATATAATGTATTCTGATGGCAGGACAGTTTCAACACTTGTGTAAGGGTGCAGAGGATAAACTTGTTTTCAAGTGAAAGAGTTTTTATTAACTTATTACGATTTAAAGTCAGGAGTCAGTTTAGTCATTTTTCAACACTTTAATTAATTATTAGTTATTGAAAAACGTAAGATGCTGTTCTAGACACAGTACACTTACTCTGGACTGCAGTTTAATTTCCTAAGATCAGAATTCAAGTTAGGCACAGGTGCTGGAACTGAAGACACTGGCAAAATATTTCTATCATGTGTAAGGTTTACTGGTCTCAAGCTTTCTGGCTGCTGAGAATGCTGTAGACTTAACCCTCCTAAGGAAGAGGACAGCTGGTTCACACTCGGATATTGCTGAAAAAGGTAAGAGCATGACAAACAGGTAAACACACAACCACGTTTAAATAACATGATTTAAACTTTCTTGTAGTCCCCCTTTCTTCCAGACATGTATTGAAAAAAGATAAAGCAGCAGTTAGCAACAAACCCAAACAAACAAGAAGAGAGTGGTATGGTAGAAATTTAAAAATGCTAAGACAAATGTGACATGCCTTCTAAATATGTATCATTGGGCAAAATTCAAATTCATGACACAAATCAACACAGGAAGTCAGTCACATATCAACCTTCAATCCCTCCAGGCATAAGAAAACAAATTACTAGAAAGGCTGACACAATTTCCCTCCCTGCACTCTGCAGTGTAACTTTTGTTGTAATGTAACTTTTCCAAGTTACAGACACTGCTTTTACATATTTATTTTTAAATTAAAACCATAGAGGAGGAGAAAAGGTTAGATTGGAAGGCGCCTTTGCAGTCTGGTAGTGTAACCCCTTGCTCAAACAAGGTTATCTTAAAAGTTAGATTAGGTTGTTTAAAAAACAACTTGAAAGTTAGCTTAGACTTGATCAACTGGGTTTTGATAATAGCTAAGAATTGACAATTTCACAGCACAATCTGTTCTAGTGCTTCCCACTCACATCCTGCAACTTGCTGCAACTGCTGTTCTTCTGTCGTGTGCTCCTGAAAAGAGTGTACCTGCATCTCATGATGAAGTGAAGATGAAGACAATGCTTTCAATTTAAAAAAACAAAACAAAACAAAACAAAACACCACAACCAACACTTTCTTCCAGGTCACATTTTAATTACCTCTGTAACAGTGAAAGCATTCCTGGCTACTATATACTAAATTATGGTGCTACACTCAGATCACTAAGGAATTGTGATCACCTACAACAGCAGTTTCACTCTATTTGCCAGCTGGCCCTTATTTCAGAAAGTGGGATTTGGAAATGTACGTTTCTTTTTGTTGACCCCTTCACACACACATTTCTCTGCAGCGCTTCAGCATTTGCATTTTTCCTCAGTGTCTGTTTCTTCTTCAGCTTTCACTGCACTCAGGTGATTCACATGTATGACAGGAGTCAGGTGATTGTACACAATTTCTTGAGTGTTTGGTGCTCTCTTTACCAGGAAAATAGAGCAGATGCAGTCAGCCTGCCCCATCACATGCACAGACAGCACAAGAGCTCTTTTATGTGGACCCTATGCCATGCCTTGCTCATAAGGTCATTTAATGCTTGAGATCATAGCCTATAGAAGTGCTCGAATACATGCAGATCGAGTACTTCCTTATGCATCTTCATGGTTGCCTATCAGTGAAGTTCAGATCTTTGAAACACCAAACCTTGAAACTGTGGATGGTGACAATAACTGGTGAAGAAAACTTGTTCAGCTTAACTACTTGGAGGCACACTTAAAATTGTCATTCAAAAGCCTTCCAATGAGTTTAGATCCAGAGCTACAACATCAATATTATACTTAACATTTGTTGTCTCAGAAATTAAAAAATAAAATAGAAAATACTGAAAGTAAAGGGGAAATATATCATGTAGAAAAAGGTTTTCCCAGGGAGTTACTTGATGAAGTAACTTTTAAATTAAAAATACAAACCTGTGGATAGTGTTGGAAACCAGGATGGTGTCCTGGATTACTGGGCTGCACAGGAGTAGGTGGTGTTGCATTTTGGTAGCCAGGCTGCAGTGCTGGATATCCATAACCAAAGGGCTTTGAAGCTTTTGATGTTTGTGGGACTGATGGAGCAGGAACTGGGCTGCTGGTCACAGAACGTGTATCTGAATGGACAAAAGAAATCCCACAAGTATTGAATATACTTACTATTTCCTTCTTAATTAAAATTCCTAAATGCTTTACAAATGACATTTCCATTTGTAAGTTTTTTCATTATCAATCAAGTTATTTTTCTGCACTGAAAAAATAAATTAGCAAGGAAGATTACTGCAATTACACTGACAAAGATGACGTATATGGGAAAATGACCACATATTTGTGTTACTACTAACAAAATGTTGCCTTATAAAAAGAGGCAACTTGAAAAAAAAGTATTTCAGTTGAATAAAAAAAAGAAAAAAATTATTAGAACCACATTTTATTACAATACACATATTTGATATAAACGACAAGAGACCATGCTTAGTCTCTGCTCTACCACTGCTGAATACTGTCAAACATAAGGCTAAAATTATTCTATAATTCTACAGTGACTGCAGCACAGGGATATACAAAAAAAAGAGCCAGAGGCACAGACCCTTCAAATTTATCCAATTATCATTTTAAATACTGGCTAACATACTTCGAATATCATCTTTTCCACTTGTTCTTAATATGGCAGCTCTACAGATTTCAAGACCAGGGTAGTCAATTAGCAGATTCATTTAGAACCAGTCTGACAATTCTGATATCTTTAGAGCTAAAAATTAGCAAAACAGGTATCATTTTCTTTAAATGAAGAAAAAGAGAAGAAGAAAACCAGATCCAAGCATCTCTGCAAGCCGATATTGTTGCTCCCTCAAGACTTCTGTTGTGTATCAGCCACTATTAGCAGCTGCTATTGCCAACACAATTAGGCATACAGTATAATCTAGAAAAAGATGCTGCTTTCACACTTAGCATATTTTCAGTACTACCCTCAATACTACAATGGAAAGTATTACATGATTCAGGGAATTTTTATTAAACGGTTATGTCAGCTTCAGTGTTAAAACTGTGAAGTGATTAAAAAAGGCATGTATGTTTTCTCTGATGATTTCTCTCATTCCTTTCATAGGCATTTCCTTTCATCTGATTGTTAACTAACAATAAACAACACTGGACATAATAAAAAAACACATTTAAGCATTTAAATAAACAATTCAAAATGAACTGCTTACCTGGATAGCCACCTCCTTCCAGGGCATCATAATTGTTCAGAACAGGAGAGGCACTGCTTGTAGTAGAGGAACTATCAAGTGCTGGGGGAGGAAAACAGTTTAACTTTAGGTACTTCAGAAATGCCAAACTTTTGATAAATAACAGACTGAGAATGTTTTTCTTAATATTTGATTAGAAACTGTGAAGAAAGATCCTGGAAAGAAACCCCACCACTTCAGCCCGAATACATGAAAGCTATTAACACTGCAAAGAGGAGAGGGAGGAAGATATAATTAACAAGATACTAAAAATCAAACAAAGACATACCCAACAAATAGAAAGAGAGATCGATGGGAAAAGGACAAAAACAATGAAAAAAGTTCTTTCTTGAAATAAATTTCGTTCTATTAAACCAAAAGCTCTTTCTAGAGTACCTCAACTGAAGCCATGCACATTTTTAAAATATCCATTCAGGACTCTCTTCACAAAGTGAAGATTGCAAACAGCTGAAGATTCCCGTGATCTTCAGAGTGATTATGCACCATCCCCACCTTCAAGCCAAACTGTCAAGTATTTAATTCTTCCCTCCTTTCTGTACTGTTGTAATTCAGAGCTTGTTTACCTTTCAATCTAAAGCTTCTATTTTCAATTATCATTGACAAGAGTCAGAATAAACAATTAAAAGTAACTATGTAAAAGTAAGTACCAAAATTTAACTAGACAATACAAAAAAAGCACAATGAGCACATACATAGTTGTTAGTACTAAAGAGATTCTTACTGCTTATTTTTTAGTTTGACCTATGCATAGATCTTCAATATTTTATTGAAAAATACTGCAAACAAAAGAAAATTTAAAAACATCTCTTCCAATGCCATTTCAGGTACATTTCCAAAGAAAAAGGGCCGAGGAGATTAAATGTATCTGCTCCTTAAAGCACACCAAGCCATGAAGTATGACAGAAAGAGTATCAGAACAGACTCAAAAGATTCACTGACACCGTTCTACTCAGAGGGATCAACAATGACCAGACATTCCATTGCAAAGCTGAAAGTATTTCAAGGGGGAACTTCAATGGTGGGACATTTGAGATTTGATTGCCCTTCAACTGAGATTTCCAACCTATGAAACTCCTACCTATGAAATATAACATCACTGACATTTTGGAGACAGTAATACCATGGCAGTGCCTTTAAAGCACTTAGCTAAGAAACAAAAATACTATTAAAATACCCCAATACTATTAAAAAATCCCATAACACTAACAATAATATATCATTTAAAATAAAATTTTATACTGTGACATTCACACAATCTCAGTTTTCAGATATTCATTGTGTATTTCCTTTTTTTAAAAAATCCTGGAGGTTATAAAAGAACATAACTGCAAGATTTTATCTTTCTACTATAGAAACTGAAGGAAACAGGATTCCTTACTTTGTTCCCTGAGCAGGAACTCTTAAAGCAGGACTTTTAAAGCTTTGCTAAGTCCTACTACAGAAAACCCAAAATATACTTTTTTAGGTCAACAAAAAAATTGAGAAGCTACACAATCATAAGCAACCAGATTTCCCACACCTATTTTTCATAAAACCAGTGGGACAGTCTGAGCTAGAAACCTGTCTACTGAATCTGTTTAGGACTTAACATTAATTTCCTGGTGACAGGATGCTTATTAATCAGGTAGCCTATCTACTGAAACTAGGTGCCCTTTCACTCTTTTCCATAAGATAAACTTAAATACAGCGATACTGCCAAGGCTACAGGTTTTAGTGAAGTACTTAACTTCACAGAGAAAGATGGCAGGGAGTATGAAACTTTGTTTAGGGAACAACATAATAAGAGAAAGCTTACAATTAACTTAAAAAAAGAAGCAAACCAATCAACATATCCTTTGACAGAAATCGTGGCATGGGAACCCAGCACACTGTTCTTAATTATGATCTGTATGTCATAACTGTTTTGCTCCATTCTTCACAGAATTAGTATGAGCACACTAAGCTATTTTCACAGTATTCTAGTTGATTATTTAATTATTTTAATAAAATTCTGAATAATATGACACTTATTTTTTTCTGACTAGTTCCAACATGAATTGTAAGCTTATAAGAAAAGCTACAAAAGTTTGCTATTCCAGATCAATACCAAAAGCCAGCTTATACAAACAGGAGCAGTATATCAACACACGGTATGTGCTATTACTTTAATCTATCAACAATGGCAGTAGTCTAATGCTTCTCTCAAAGAGCTTTTTACACTCATAGAGACAATAAAGATTACTATAAGTTCGAAGAAAAAATGTTACCATAATTCAAGAAACTAAGGTGAGGAGAAACATTAAACTCACAAAACCAAGCCGTTCTGACAAAACACAGGCAGAATCCTTGCAACCATGCATGCAACATTTCAACCTATCAGGACAAACTTCTTCTTAAAAAGTTTGTTGACCTTTTTTTTTCAAGTTTTCCTACAAAGTAAGTAGATTAAAATTGAACCTATATGCCTGACCATAGAGATATACCTTAGAAGGAGAAAAAAAACCCAGCGCAGATTAATTTACAGTCATAAAAAGCACGCTTACTACCTTTCAGTATTTACTTTACTACCTTAGTTGTCAGAGTTCTCTATGCATAAAATGAGAAAAAAGGTAAACACTTGTTTCATGTACGGTATCTCGTTGCTTAACATAAGCAATTATCAGTCTACTTTCTACAGCTAGTTAAGAGTTTAAAACCCATTCCAAATGAAAATATTAAAAATGTGAGTCTTGCAAGTTGTGAATATTACTTTGTTGGATCAATAAAACAACAGATATTAATAGGACCAAAAAAAGACCCATTTGTTGGCCACTGAACTCCTTTTTGTTTACTACACTAGTAACAGTTGGGAAATTTCCAGTTAACTTGATACATGATGAGTCAGAGTGATGTTTTGTCTTAAAGGAAGAAAAAGTTTCAGGGGATGGAAATATGGAGAAAACTTTGAGTAAGAAGAGAACATGATACTGGTGTAAAGCTAAAGCCAACCTGCTTCCTCATCCTCCTCATCCTCTTCCTCATCATCTGAACTTGATGACAAGGGAGCTGGTGCAGAGCTAGCTTGATTATTAACATATCCACCATACTGCATGCCTGTGAAGTGGAAAGCACAAACATAAGAGTCAGACGGACAGGAAAGACGAGAAACGCAAGTCACAAATCATTGCATTAAAAGTGAGAGAAATCAGCTGTTCTAGAGAAAATCCCAACATGCAAAAAGTTAAATCTACAACCCCTAGAAGCAATTCTTAGTGGGCTAGTTCAGCAAAGTATTAGTAGAACATGGAAGCTAGCAGAAAATTTTATATGTGTGTATGTGCATGCGTATCAGGAAGTTAAACTCAAACAGATTTCCTATGTATCTATTTAATATCAGTTTGTCCAGTGGAATGCTTTCATAAATTAATACATAGAAATGAATGAGTTATTTCCAGATAAATTCGAATTACGATATGAAAATGTTTAGTATTAACTTTTGCTTGGCACATCTGGCCCCTTTTAAGACAAAAATACTTCATGTTGGAATTCTGAACACTGTCAGAAATGAACGAAATTTACTGCTGTTGCCACACGCGAGAGTACAAACACACATACAAAGAGCGCAACACTGTCAGTGAAAATTAAGCTAAGTAAACCTGAAAATCTGGTTTGTCTTATTTTTAAATTTGTGCCTAAATTCAGGCTTATAGACCCATATTTAAGCACCTAGATACACTATCCACTTCTAATATCTGGAGACAACTCAACAACTGTTAACTGTTGTAACCTTCAAAGCACAGCCTATTAGATTTTTTTGGTGCTTTTTTATTTGTTTGCTCTTATCTACTCTAAACATATGTGAACAATACACAAAAGCAACACATAAATATACCATTTTAAAACAGAGTAAAGCATGCAGCAATGGCTTATAATTTCCTACACATTATTGACGCAATTTCAGCATCTCAGAGAAATCTTAAGTTTCTCTTGTCACAAGGCAGGGTTAGCAAGGATTTTAAATATGCTTGTAGTCTGGCAGTGACATCCTAAGAAAATGCAAGTGGTCACAGTTTGTCTCTTAGGTATCTAATGGATTGCTATGGGAAAAAAGTATCCTAGTTCTTCAAAACTCTTCAAAATTTTTCAGATTCTTAGGAGTTTGAGGGGTTTTTTTCCCTGTAAAGCACTGTGGCACTACCGAGTAGAATTCTTGATTTTAATACTATAAAGCACTAGAGAAGTGTCATGTTATGCATAATCTGAAACCATCCTGGTAAATAATAACACCCCCATTCACAACTTAAAACAACTATATCAACCTTTATTTTGTTTAAACTGTGGGCTATAAATGCTGTTAGGTTCATGGCTTTTTTTAAAAAGGGTTAGCAAATGAACCCAAGAGGAGCACTTCAATTTCACTTAAGAAAAAAACAACTGACTCAAGGTGAATATCTATTCAAACATTGGAAGTAACAAGAAAACAAAGCAAAACTATATAACAACATTCTTGAGAAGCTGAACTTTCACAGAGAAGTTAGTGCAAGAAGAGAGTGACATACTCCTTTATCTAGTGCATTAATACTCATACAATTCCAATAAAGCTTTTCCACAATTCAAGTAGTCACAATGGTGAAGGAAAAATATCCCAAGTGCAACTGAGGACATACAGCGCTTCAGTTTTTCCATACTGCTGAAACACGGGGATAATTTGACTGATTTCTAGTCCCATCTATTATGAAGTTTACTGGATCCACTTGATAAGGAGAACACAAGAAAATCATTCTCTGTGCAAAACCAGACTACAGCTAAGGAGACTGTCTTTTCTCAGGCCTGGGAGAGCTACCAAGGAATAAGACAGAACTGCATTATTGTGAAGGAGAAAAAAAACAACCTAAAGTAATTAACGTGCAAGTAAAAGGGAAAAAAAGTCAGAATGACAAGAAGAAATGCAGTGTAACAGAGAGAGCCAAAGTAAAAGAAGATGCACACAGTGTGAGGGTGCAAAGACAGATCTCTAATAAATATCACTCACATATACAGGAAGGAGAAAGAAAGGATATCTACCTGGAAAGTGCATGACAATGCAAAAATTCCAAGCATGCGCAGATGAGAGGAAAGGACTGAATTAGTCATTCTACTCATATTACTTTGAAGTCTTCGGACTATTTTTTTGAAAAAAAAAACAAAACAACCTTCTATTCCTAAAACTCCCCTTTTTCCAGTTAATATACACTAATACAAAGGATGTAGCACATGTTCAGAAAGAATATAGAAAAAATAGATTAAAAATATATGCTAGTGACACAGAAGTTTAGGAATCATGAACTATGTCACTGTGATTCCTCTGGAGGTAAGCATGGTTTGATCCTTATCAACCTTATGAGTTTGTGTAGGTTTATTTTTATTGCCAACAGTACCATAATTTTCTGCCTTTAGGATACTCTTGTGTTGTGCTAGTACAACTGTCCAAAAAAAAAAACCCAACCCGGAGTTTAAAAAGTCATTCTCAGGTGGAGAGGATGACCCATTCTAGTTCACTGCCCACCAATGCTACCAATAGGTCAACACAGGGGACAAAACAAACTGAAGGGCAGAAATGGGCGGCTGCAGGCAGCAGTTCCAAGTGCCATCATGTGCCTAAATCATGTTTTCTGTTGTGACAACTCAGTTCTGCTTAGTATCTTTTACATATTTGCCAATAACGTTAAAATCTTCCACTTCTAAAACTGCAGAAGCTAATTTTGAAACCATTATTTATTTTGAGTCAGGTTATCCCATAAATCTGGCTTAAAATGCAACCACATAATTCAAATCATCACAGATTCGTCGGACTGGAAATTTCTAAACTCTGTGACCAGTGTACCTGTAATATAACAATACTGCACTCTAAGGTTTTATCCCACTACGATGTATAGACACCCAGAAATACAGGTAGGAGGACACAAAAGATAAACTGGCATAATGATTTATTTGCCTATGAAATAACCCAACTATTTACGTATTTAAAGTTCAATCACCCATGTCACAGAAGACTTTAAAACAAAGTGCACATTTTATATGGTTAAAGTTTCCTAATGGAGGCCCCACCAGAAACAACAAATGCAATAACTACATGCAAATACAAACTATATTCTGAAGTTCTTTACCTGTCTCTACTCATAACCCTCGTATTTTCAACAAATTTACTACAGTATTAAGATCTTAATATTAGAAATAGTAGTTCTTACAAAATGAGCCCTCCTCTTCTCTGTTCTTAAAGTCTTTGCTTTATATTAGTTTTATTTACTCATCAGCTCCACTACCAAACATAAAACCTACATTTTAAGGTTTCTGACGTGTTAGAACACAGCCAAGTAAATAATCAGAATTTTTAAATTCTGTATAGGAATGCCCCAATAGGAGCCTAATACAATGAAATACACTTTAAAAACTCAGTGCTTTCATGTAGACAACAGTATTCTATAATAATAAAATAAATAAAAAAACCCCAGTCCATTTAATGTCTTCATGAGAAAGACACCTGGAATTCTAACCCAGAAAAATATTCACTATGTTTGTTCTATTTTTTCAGTAGTTTCATTTCCACAAATGAAGTTACCCCGTTTAACTGTTGTTAAAGAAGTATTGCAAGAGCACATTATGTATTTCAGACTCCTCAAATGAAACTAAGGAAGAGTCTGAAGTCTTCCAATGCCTGTAAAAACATCATCTAAACATAGAAAGATACGTGTGTGATGGTATGTAAATGGATTTATTATTGATTATACTGATGTAAATAAAACTAGATCAGTGTAAACTGACAACTTATCTTTACAATGTCAACATATTGTTGGTTTTAAAGCGTGCTCATTCAGCTATGTATTGCATTAACCTTCACTTAATGGAAGCATTTGAACTTACTGAAGAATTAAGCAGTGACTACAATGATTTGTAGTTACAGTAACACATTTTACAGGAATCACTGCAAGAACATAAACACTGCATGTCAAGGCAATGGCAGTTAAACAGCTAAAATCCTTTTTCTCATTAGAAACATAGTTTGCAATTTCTTTGGAAGACTAAGCAACATTTTTTTTCTAGCAAGCACACCTACAACACAAATTCTACCTATCACCAAAATCAATCACAAAACTGTGCAAGGACCACAGTTCCAAAACCTGATTTATTTTTCTTGGAATGGTACACTGTACATAGGACTTTATAGCAACGGACAACTATTTTTTTGCCTGTAAGATATACAGAGATGATTCACAGACAACTTATATTCTCCATTCCACCAGAAAAAGGAGAAAATGGATATTTATGCCAGATGATTTTGAAATTTAAGAATAAAAAATACGATGTGACAATCACACACTATACTTTTGAGAATTATTTTGAACATCAGACGTATCACGTTGTTCTGGATAAAACTAATGCCTAGTTCCACCTCTCATACAGAGTTCTTTAACTGTAAGAATTTCATGTTCTGAAATTACCAAGAGAAAACATAGACAAAAAATTGTGCAGTAAATTAGTAAATTAGAATACTAGACACATACATATAACAATCAAGAGGCAAGTCAAAACAACAGTGTAAGATTAAAATGACTGAAGAAGGGTAAAGATCCAACTGATTTTTTTGTCAAGATGCTATCAACATCAGAGTAGGAAGCAGCTTATAGCAAAACTCTGTTTTCCCACAAGGACTCTTGCAGTAGCTTTCCATGGGCAGTTACAGCTATGGAATAAAACAATTCTATCAGTTTGAGCTTAAAATCACTGTTTCCCACTGCAAATTGCTAGTTTACACTTCATTTTTCAATACAGACTAATTACAAAAGTTACTTTTAAGACCACCTTCTAAGAAGTTAAAGTAACGAACAGCTTTTTAGAATAAGGGAACTAAAAGTAGGGTTTTTTGAGCTAGAGACATGTGAGACTGCCAACAAGACAAACAAGCCAAAGACAATATATAGACAAAGAAAACCGAACACAAGTGCTAAGAGAAGCTAGAACCAATGTGACATAAAACAAGAACACTAGGGGGGTCTTATGAGAAGCAAGAGATGTGCTCCAATCAGACAAGCACAGAAGAGCAGCAATAAAACTTCCAGCATTCGTGTGTGCATGTGGAACGGAGCAGGAGTCTGTACTTTAACTTCCCCTTCCCACTTAGTACCTTCCTGGAGGGCCAGCTCTGGTGACTGTGTAACAGATGGTGAAGATGATGGCTGTGAGGAAAGGCTTGGAGCAGGTGACCTTACTGACGAGACCACAGCAGAGGAAGCAGATGTTCCAACCCCAGGCTTGGTAAATGGAACATTCTGGCTCACTGAGTGCACGGGCTGTGAAGAATCTACGCCACCTGAAAACAACAGCAGAAAGCAGGAACCCTTTGTATGTACTTGCACAGACAATTGCACAACACAAGCAATCACATTCGATTTCACAGTAACTACAAGAACAATACAGTACTTCAAAGAGAGATGCCTTCAAACAAATATATATGGACAGCTTGGTTGTTTTTAAAAATTAAGTACCCGTAATACTAAAACCCCATTATAATGAACAAAGTACTCTGTCTACTAACAGCAAAAAGGAAAGCACGATGTAATAAGATCCAGACTAAGCAGAAGCTAATTTTTGATACATCCCCTCAACTCTATGCTCTTACAAGTTACTCTTCCCAGTTAAGCAGAATACAGTCTATCTGAAATAACTCCCCCTCAACATCCCTCCCACAGTCAGGAAACCTCAAAGTCTGTTGTGCAGTAGATCAGTACTCTGCCTCCTTCCCTTTGCAACTTTGGTACTCAGTTATGGGACCCATACTCCAAGCAGTCTGTTTCAATCAACCCTGAGTACTCCACAAAACTTCTGATGCGTTTTAGACATCTGGACTAGATATAATCTGCTTCAAAAAAAAGTCCAATTAATGCTTTGAGAGATTTGACACAGTTAGGTTGAAATTCCTATCAGGTAAGGACAACATAACTTCATTAAGAGTTAGCTCTTAACTAAGGGTCGCTCTTTGCTTAAAAACAAAAAATTCGTGTTATGTGATTCTTTCTAGAAAAACTCTGACAGACCAAGTTGTTAAAAATGAGAACAGAAAGGAAACAGTTTGACCAATAATACTCAGTAAACAGACACAGAAATTAGGCAAGAACAAAATTCACCATCTGTACTCATTAAAGTTACAGAATTCACTAGAGGACGCACGGGTAATTTTAACTTTGCTTCCTCTGAACATAGAGTTGTGTAGTTCATACAGTCCCTGACTTTTCCTTTAATAAGAGAGGTGACATCTGGAAGAACTTTATGGGCAGGTTGAGGTTGCTGAGGTTTCCTTTAGAGGGTGAAGAGGTGGCTTAAAATGATTCCTCTGTTTTCCTTGTTTACAGTCAAAATTAACAGCAAACATTTGCACTATCTTAATGGAACTTTTATACATTTTGTAACCTTCAAATACAAAGCTGAGCACACATGCAGTCTTTTCACAAGTGTTATCAAAATCAAAATTATGTATTTTTCCAACATACATACAATTTTCTATGAAATGTATTTTTTAATTGAAATGTACTTGCTATAACCTCTGTTTCTACACATTGTCTTGCAGATTTCCCATGGCAGCATCAGCACCTGTCAGCAGAAATGTTCTTATTAGAGTGACTGCACAGCTTTCTCAAGCAAGACATGCAATTAAAACAAGGGAATTTCTTTGCCACATTAACGTCCTTACCCAGGTTTTGTAGCAGAGAGTTTTCTGTAGGGTTACGGTATTTTCTGTATTTCAAGTCAATATAGCAATGCTTGCAGCACTGCTGTAAACAATGCTAAACACTACAATGTCAGTGTCACATGTTCTAAGTCAAATAATAACTTCCTGCCAAATACTATTATCTATTCTCAAGCAAGGGTTATCCAATATTCTTCAAAAGTACATGGATCTTTAAATGTATTGTAAAAAAATGTTTTTAAACTCCGAGAAAAAAAATGTTTTTTTTTTCTTTGTACAAAAATCCAGCCTGAAAAATTACATGTTAAATCTAATTTGATGACTGAAGTTTTTGAAAGTCATAAGTAACCAAGGAAACACTTGGACAAAGTTAGTACTTAAAAATACATTGATGGTAACTACCATCGCATGAAATGATCTATGGTTAGAGAAATTATGCATTTTTTTTCCTTTGGCCAGTAAGATGATTACATGTAAGCCCGTCATATATAAGTAGAGATCAATTTAGGATGTCTTATTTTAGCTCAAGACAAAGCTGGACTGAACACCAGTTTAGAGTACAAGTTTCCCCATCAGCTTATCCAGGACAAACACAATCAGGCCATAAAATATTCCCATCAACCAATATCATGAGAAGTCAAAGAGTTTTGCCAGGCTGTGATAAATATAAAATCCACTCTCAGTGACACAGTATTTTCTGTTTTTCACATTCAGCTCCTCTCACCTTCAATGTGCACTTTTGTTTTCCCTTCAAGCCTCTCAACCATTAACATCTCTTGCACTAATAGTGATCAAGTATAAATATCTACAGTCAAAAGCTGTATTACAGAAAGAATCTGCAGAACTGGGCAAATTGGCAGTGCAATTCATCACTTTTCCCTATACATCATCATAAAGTTGTTATTTAGTTTCTCACATGAGACCTATAGGTCATAGCTAAAAAGCTTATCACCACAGTATCTTCCCAAATTTTCAGAAGAGATGCAAGAATCATCCTTTTTTGAGTTGCTCCAGCTGCAATCTTGATTTCCTGCACCCAACATAACACACAATTTCTAGTGAGAGATGTGCCACCTCCCTGCAGCTTGTTTTTTAACATCGTCCTACTTCCCTGACTTTTTGTACTCGCTGCAGTCCTCCCTCTTTTTTTAACCACACCTGTATTAGCAGATTTACAGGATTATAGCCTGCATTCCTATGGAATTGGGGCAGCAAGGACTTTACATCCTGCTCTGACATAATGGGAAGTATGCGCGCGAGATAATGAAATTAAGAGTGTCTCCTGCTCAAGCAGACAGACTGTCTGTGCCAGGACGCAAAGAAACCCGTACCAGCCACCTGCAGGAGGAGTTCTCCAGCTCCCTCTCCTCAGGGAGGAGTCCAGTAAAATTTAAGTATTCTGGCTGATATCCATCCTGACTTGGAAAGCACCAAGAATAATCAAAGTGCACCCTTTTCAGCTGAAATAAGCTGAAAAAACATCAAAGAAAGGTACTGATGTAGAAAGACAAAAAGCCGAAACAATACAAAGTATGTTATTTACATAGTGTAACAATGCTCCTGGACAGATTGTTACCAACACTGTTCTGCTGAGAATTTAAAGCTAGGAGAGGATGATTCTGCAGGATGAAACTAGTTTAAACCTGCAAGGAGGAGAAAAATCTCAAATTACAGATATTTATATCCTACTTTTTACTTCCTAAAGCAAAGAAAATTATCCTCACTGGCTATTATTCATCAAAAGCACTAAAATTCCATGGAAAAAAAAATCATTTTAAAATACATTTGTTTTCTTCTAGTGAAATCTCAGCAAGCTGAACTGAAAATACTTCAGCTATTTCAGACAGGGGATGCCAAAGTTTTAGAAAAAGATTTTGTTGCAGTTGTGTGCCCTTAGTACATGACACATATCAGTTCAGGGGGTTGATATTAGCAGAGTCAGTATTTTGAGGGCTTTGCAAGGCCATACATAAAACTGGATTTTTTAAAGCAACCAAGTAAAGTCCAACGCTCACAACTTTTTTGATTCAGGTAAAAAGTAATTCAGCAACCAAACAGCTTCTGAAAAACTCTTGCCAGCCTAAGTTTGCTAAGTAAGTCCTGTTTGAACGCACAAATTTTATTAAAAACACATCATTCTTCTACATAAAGAAGGTGTCACTCTCATCACAGAGAGTTTTCAGTGCTCACTGACTGCACAAAACTGCTACTGAAAAATAGCTTAAGATAGTAGTATTCTGACTGATAGTCTTCCTATGATTTGCTTATTTATAATTCAAGGCTTGTAAGGGGTCGTCTTCTACAGCATAGACACAATGATTGATAACTGTTTTATTGGCACCCTAATAATAGGATACTGTATCAAAATTTTCTTACACAGTCATAGACAGCATATTCATGAATTTCAGCATAACTTATTTTTCTTTTTTTTCAAGTAATTTCACTAAAAGTTGCGCACAGAAAAAATAGCAACTGTTTTTCATCGTTGTTTCCTTCCTGGAGAACAGCAGGGAGGATGAAATATTCAGAAAAAATCCTTCTGACAAATCATTCCTCATTTCTTTATGTTCCTTCTGTATTGTACTCGGATCCTTTCCAAGGATGTACAAGAACGAGCAAATAATTTTCAAGATCTAACTCCTTTTTTTTATAAAGGCTGCAAACAATTAGAATACTATATGTAAAATTACTCCACCAGAGAACAGTAAGACAGCACTGGGAAATATTTCAGTCAGAAATCATGGGAGGCAGCTTGTTTAGCCACAGACAAATGGTTTAAAATGGTTTCAGGTGTTTAAAATTTAGTAATGAAACTGCCCAGCTCTTCCTTCAGCCTAGCTATGAGTTGCTATCTGTATTTGTTCTTTCACAGTCAGTAAATACAGAATCATCTGTGTGCTGAGGTTGCACCAGGATTCAGAGGGAAGAGAAAAAAATTATTTTCCAGATAAATCAGTTCCACAATCCAGTCCACTGTGCAAGCTTGTATGTCCAGACAGACATGCTTGTATCAGCAGCTTTACAAGCTCAGAAAGAGTCTGAGTGTGGTTTAGCTATGGATGCCCACGGTCTGGCAAACAAACCGAGTACTGCAGTATTACTCAAGTATAACAGCAACAGTGGGTCAGTGTTTATTTTTGTAACTGCAAAGTGTGTATCCATTACACACCACTAACACAGCCAATTCTATCATTAATTCTTTGAAATTCAAGTGTAATATTACTACATTTTTTTTGAGACCATGCACTAACTCAGTCACCCACTTGAAAGCAGCACTGATTGGTTCAGAAATGAAACTATTGCTCATATTTCTTTTCATGGTCTGATCAGCTTCACTGTTCTACCTTTAAAAGAGCTGCTCCTTAAAAAAAATATTGCTATGAACAAATCATGGATTTCAAAATACCTCCAAAGGAAATAAAATTAACAAGCACTGAAATTAAAAAGTTCCGTAAATGAAACACTAACAGTTTAAACAAACAATAAGTTGTTTTCATATGTCTACTGCAAATTGTACTATTCTGGAATGATATCTGCATTCTGTGAAGTCCAGCTGCAGATTCTGCATTCAAAAGAATCAATTTTTTTGGCCAGAGTTTTAAACCTTCTGTCGTTGAAAGAATTCATTTTTATGCTCAATCATGAAATGCCACTAACTTCAGAAGCTTTTCAAGGAGTTCCCTATTTTTCTTTTTTAATCCGTATTTTGTTTCATGGTTTTAAACTATTGAAGAAAATCAGACAGAGCCCCTCATCAAGACAGAATTCAAATCTACTAGTACTCAAAGTAATAAAACTGAGCGAAGGATGACACACTGCATCTTATTCTGGGGCAGGGGAAAGCAATATTGAAACCACATTCCAACTATGGATTGGATGAGCTTGATTCAAGCTTAAATGCTTTCCCAGACAAAGCTTTACCATCATCAAAGCCATGTTCTTTCCTAAGTCCTTGGTCTTAGAAAACCTCAGCTACAAGAACTCCTTACACATTTTCAATGTTACACTATAATCTGAAATAGGTACCACAAAAAGGAAACATTCTAGCAAGCCGTAGTCTGGCACAGCATAAAAGTCAAAACTGTATGAAGTCAGAAAATTCAGAGTGTAGAAAGAAAACCAGAATCTTTCTGCACATACTCTTGATCTCTCAGCTGTAGACCAAGATCTTTCAACATGGAGTCACTCCCACATCTCTGTTCTTTTCCACGCTTCCTACTAAGTACTGCCTACCTCATGAATTTGTACTAAGTTTTCCTATAGAAAGAAGTGAGGGTTGAATGT
This sequence comes from Empidonax traillii, assembly GCF_003031625.1. Classification (NCBI taxonomy): domain Eukaryota; kingdom Metazoa; phylum Chordata; class Aves; order Passeriformes; family Tyrannidae; genus Empidonax; species Empidonax traillii. Next base: position 131,700 of record NW_020956259.1, on the reverse strand, counting down.
ACTTGACCTCAGCTGGCACCTTCACAGCTTCATTCTCTATAGCTACATCCATACTAATACCATCAAGTTGTTGCTTAGAAAAATCAGCTACAACTTCCTCTTTCAAATACTTATCAAAAACATTAATTAAAAAAACCACAATTGCCTCCAAACCCATGTAGGGTTCCACTTTTTTCTGAACTTTGTGAAAAGTGCATGTGTCTGTTCACTTAGGCAAAATTTAAAGAAACAACTTAAATCATGACTTAAAAAAATTCTCTATGTCTGTGATTAACAGACATACTTCAGAAATTACACATTCCTTCACAACTGAACAAAAAAACTCCCTCTAGGCCACTCACATGAAAAACACACCAATAAACTAAAACCATCTTCTAAATACTGTATCTAAATTCTGTATCTCTCAATAGAAACATGTAGCTGCTATTGTGAGGACTGAAGGAACCAAATCTGAAAAGCTTCAGGAATGAATAAGGACAGAATTTGAAATTACAGTACAGAATTTCACATAGTGAACAAGCACAACCCAACAAAAGCACATGATTACTGATGTCTCACAGACAAATCTGAAAGTTCACTATCCTTCAAATAATACAATACCTGTATTTATTTGGTTGTTTACTTTAGCAACGGATCCAGGGAGATTCCTGCAGAGGTTGTCTTGAACAGATTGGGCAGATGAAATAGTTGATAATGTTGTATTATATCCCATGGGAACATGCTGTTGAAGTGAATGAGGTACAGATGTACTCTGGCTAGAAAATGCATTTGTCTCTTTGAACTGTCCAACAGCAGGTAGACTCTGAGAGGTAAATGTCTGCCCATACGCACTGCCAGCAGCCACGGGAGGATAGGAAACATTAGGATACATGGCACCAGAAACCACAGGCATGGCGTAGGGATCGGAATTAAGGGGAAATCCCTGAGATGCAACCGAAGAGCTGACAGAAGTGCTATAGTGATTATCAAATGCTGAATATGACTGCTGAGCACTCATATGTAAGTAAGATGCAGATGATATTGCTCCTTGAACAGGTCCGTCACTTGACCCCCCAGTATGGGGAGGAGTTTTGTTGTACAACTGTTGCGATCCCTGTGCATTCAACACGTTGCTACCCACAGAAGGTGTCATAACGTTTTGTGCTGGTGCTGAATAGTAACCAGGGTAGAAACTGGCTCTATACTGATGATCCAGATGTGAAGCAGCAGCTTTATTGGGCACTTGGGAATAGTGTCCTGAAGGCGCACTGTAGTTTGGAGGATGTGAGCCATAGCCAGGGGGAAACTGCATCTGACTCTGCACAGGACCTGAAAGAAGAGAAAATGTCACATGCATTAAAAGTGCATCTGCTAGTAGTGTCAATGGACTATGTAACTGAACTAACAAACAACTGGTTTCTCCTTATCTTCTGTCACTACTTTTGAGATCAATTCCCATCAGCAGCAAGAGAACAAACCACGTATAATGCATGCAAATACAATATTTAAAGTAATTTGCAAGCACACACAGAAGCAGCAGTAGATGGATTGCTTCCATTAGCAAAGGAAGTTTCCACACCAAGATTGTTTGCCTCCTGCTTGTATTTTTAATATTTTTAGGAGTTTTTAGGAGGCTAATACTTAAACAAATAGTGAGCAACAGTAAGCACTAAACTGATGTTTCTAAATGTCTGAATACAAGAGCATGCCTTAAAGGAACTGCCTGAATATGGAAAATGAAAAGTTGCAGTCAAACCAGTATGTCAATATGTAACAGTGGAGGTATTCTTCCTCACAAATCTTCAATATAGTGACCAAGACGAAGTGCTGCAGGGCAGTTATATTTGTCTTTTATGTTCTTACATATTATGCTTTCAGGGAAAACTGACTGACATTTTTATGAAACTACAGAGTATTTGTCAAGGCACGTCATTTCAGTTTACTGCCTGATACTTACATCAGGAATAAGAGATGTTGATATCAGAGAAACTGCCTCTCTTACCACTACAACTATCTCTGCAACATTACAGGTTAATTACACACTGGTCCAGCAAGGGTCAAATAAATGCTTGTTTCCTAGAGACAAAACGTTAACTATGTCCAAGCTGATTTTCTCATGCCAAGTGATCAATCTGGAAGTCCTTCCTCACATTCTTTTCCTTAATGTTATTTTTATTTTCTAGTGACCAACAAATGCATTTGTCTGGATAACTTACTTCCTAAAAATTACCAACCCTTATTGCTTACATCAAGCTGAATGACTGTGGTGTTATTTCCCACCCCTTGGTCAATAAAAACACAAACACAGCAATGGCCCACTCACAAACTAAACAGCAGCTGGGGTAATAATGAATAGTTGATTACCCCCTTATATTTACAATGATTACAAACCTTAAGCATTACTTCTCTTGTCTGGAAATTCTGAAAAATCACTGTTCTCCAAGTAACACCTAGATGTCCTATGATTAACTTGGGAGCCCCCGGTGGTCCAGGGGAAAATT